>NC_137607.1:2291384-2308884 GCF_963280865.1 Gymnoscopelus braueri
ACTAGTTGTCAACGCAGCTGAACCGGACTGTCTGCTGTGTAGAACAGAGGATTCCCAGAAGCATCCTGGACTGTGACTGTGCTGGTGATCCATTCGCTATCAACAGCCATCGGCTTCCTTGATTGGCCAAACCCAACTCATCAGCTTTGTGGATTTGTTAAGCTTTGTGAGTCCTTTGTGCCACTGAACCAATCATAAGCAGTAGAGCACACATTAGGACTCTACTTATCGTTTACAGCGCAAGACTTAACATACAGCGTTAGAAATGTTCTGCTGGACGCTGCATCTGAGTGGAGGACCACCAATGAGCGAATATGTAGGTGTTGCAGTTGGAGACAAGGTGTACTCCTTTGGAGATCGCTATGATCGCTATGATGACGACATGAAAAGGATTGATGTTTACGTTTTCAACACAGTGTCTTTACGCTGGAGGACGTTGCCCCCGGTGACACCTGGAAGAGGAGAACATCACCTCGAGACTCCCCCCTCGCGCTACGGCCACTCAGCTGTGCTGGTTGAAGATGTCATCTACCTCTGGGGGGGTTGTCAGAACAACTCAGATGAGTTCTGCAACGTGCAACTTTATGCATTTGAGGTCGACACCCACAGATGGTTGAAACCCAAGGTGTCAGGGACCGTTCCAGAGGAGAGGGAAGACCATTCAGCCTGTGTCTTGGGGAAGGTCATGTATATTCATGGAGGAGAAACACAGCTGACCTTTCACACTAATGACATCTACAAGTTGGACACCACCACGATGGTCTGGTCTTTAATTAACACCAGAGGTATTCCACCTCCTGCTTCATCACTTCACTCCGCCACCATCATCGGGACAAAGATGTTTGTATTTGGGGGCTGGGGGGGCCCGTTTAACTACTACAACCCCATCAGAGTGTTTGAGACAGAGACCGACTGCTGGCTGAACACACCTACTACACATCATCTTCCAGAAGGACGCTACGGTCATTCAGCCTTTACCTACAATGGAGAGCTGTATATATGTGGTGGTCACACCGAGGACCGGACCCTCAGTGATCTGTGGAAATTAAATCCAGAGACCTTCTCCTTGAAGAAGGTTGAGCTCAAGGGGGAAGGACCGTCTGGGATGGATGAGATGTGCTGTTGCATGGTGGGAGATCGTATCGTTATCTTCGGAGGACCAGGAACACCAAAGGACCTGTATTTCTTAGACTTGAGTCCTAGCCTGAAGACGCTATGCAAGCTAGCAGTTATTCAGCATGGTCTGGAGCAGTCAAAACTCCCACAAAACATCAGGTGGGAACTGGCAGCCATGACTACCAACAGAAACAGACAGCAGGAGAGCATGTGATCGCAAAAACAAGGCTTACTAGGATGAGCCTGTTGAGGATTGGCTTATGTGACCAGGCTGGGGACTACAAAGATGGCTGTCGTCAGTACTTCAGATGTCTTCCTCCTAGCCAAGATCCCAAACACCAGCTCTTTCAAACAGCAGCACTTTGTTCAGTTTTAGACTTGTGATACTGTAATGCATTGGGTATATGTAGAGGTGGTCGACCTCTCTTTGTCATTTTAGTTTGTTCTATGATTTGTTGAGAGTAGAATGTATGTGTTGTATTTTGGAAGTTATGGTCCCCACCCTGAGGTATTGTACATGTGTTTTTGTTAACAATACATCTACTGATGCGCTAAACTTGGACACATCATCAGTGTTGTTTCCTGGATTCACTGGGTGTTTCGGGTCTTTCAACAGACACCCTCCTCCAGGCGACCCGACCGAGGCTGATCAGACCCCGGCCTGTGTCCAAGTGTGGCTTGCTACTACCCCACGGCTCTCCCCTCTTCAACCAGAGCCACCTGGAGGCTTTTTCTGCTGCCTCCACGTTGTTGTCTATGGCTCTTCTTCGGTTGGCACCGGTTATGCCCAGTGTGCCGTAGGCTTTGCTCAGCGAATGACTGGCAAAGCCCCTACTGCCCACCTCCACTGGCATACACCTGGTCCTCCACCCGTTCCTCTGACAATCCTCCACCAGCTCCTGGTACTTCTCCCTCTTTCTTTCTTGAGCCTCCTCCATCCTCTCCTCCCAGGGAACCGTCAGCTCCAGCAAGAAGAGTCGTTTTGTATTCTCTGAGACCAAGATGATGTCAGGTCTCAATCTAGACTGGGTGATGTGTGGTGGAATGTTCAGCTGCCTCTCCAGGTCAACGGTCATCACCCAGTCTCGGGCCGTGGAGAGCAAACCAGCAGAGCAGTTCTTTGGTGTTTTTTTCGGCCTTTGTCCTTCCTTGACAAAGTGAAAGGCCTTAGCTGTGGCTTGGGTGTATCGGCTGCCTGTGATCCCCTTGCTGATTGCTTCAGCGATGGTTTTGAGGACCTGGTCATGCCTCCATCGATACCGGCACTCACCCAGCGCCTTGGGTGAGGGCCGGTACACATGTACAACCCTGAGGTATTGTACATGTGTTTTGATTAACTGTAAAACAAATCCTAAATTCTTAGGATTTTAACCCTGTGTGGCTTGTCTAAATTGGGAACTGGGTAGGAGGGAGTCCATTTTTGTTGCCAGACCCAAGGGGTCGGCCTATATGAGGCTTTGTCGGTCGGTCGGTCGGTCTGTCCCTCTTCTCCTCTGTCTGTCCCTCTTTTCCTCTGCACACACGTCATGCGAAGTCCGGCCATTCAGATTTCAACCACTAGGGGTCTGGCAGTACCAGGTCTCCTGGTTCCCTTGTTATGTTACACCTGGTGACCCCTAGGCCGGATCGTAACATTCGGAAAAACACCCTTTTCTCGCCTCCATGGATTTCGAATAACGTTCAATTCAATTCAATTCAAACTTTATTCCAGACACTCAGGGGGTCCATAAGGAACAATAATGTATGTTTTGTAATAATAATCAAAATCTTCAAAGCTAGTAACTAACGTTTTCAAATCATTGTGGTGGAGTAAAAGTACTATATTTACCTCCGAGAAGTAGTGGAGTATACAAAATGAGTCGTTTTCCCCAATGTAAAAAGTTTCGGAGTTATAGGAGTTTTAGAGAAGGAAGCGGATGGGGAGCCATGTTTTTTGGCACAGTGATCCATCTGTCCCTTCCTTCTCAGAATCACCATGGGTGATTCCAGAGCTGCTCTAGCCCCTCCCATGTGGAAAAAAAAAAAAAAGAAAAAGAAGACTGATAACTCGTAATTTTACGGTTTCGGCACCAAAGCGCTACTCTTTGAAAACACGTAATATTACAGTTTTGGCACCCGATGTGCTAAGTAAATGTACTTTACACCACTGCTGGAGTGACAGAGGAAGACGCAGAGAACAGAAGCAAGTAGAAACCGATGATCCGCTGTGGCAACCCCCGATGGGAAGTATCCAATAGAAGAAGAAGAAGAAGGAAGTAGACCAATAATTACCTTCAATCACAATAGTCTAAAACTAAGATTTTAAATGGGAGTGTGTGTGTGTGTGGGGGGGGGGGGGGGGGTTTACTTCATGAAGATACACCATCCTAATTGAAGCCACTAGAGGCTAAACAGCACACAAATCCTACAAATGTTTACTGGTGCTATATCCAGCGAGAGAGTGTATTGCTGGGACAGAGAAAGGTCGAAAAACAAAGTACATTTTCTCTTTATTTGTCTGTGTCAGGGACCCGGGTGTTTGTGGACCCAGAGGCAGTAACTCAACAGCAAAGTAAGGCAGGATACCAAGGAGGACAGTTAAACAACGACTTTACTTCAAATAATAAATAAGGCAAACAGAATACACCACACAGGGCGAAATACATAACAATGGGGGCAACACGGGGACCGAGAAACAGGCCCCTACACGTTACAATGGTCCAGCACAGAGAGAAGTCACAGACAGTCTTAAATAGTCTCTGAGGCTCGTTAGCCAACTAGGCACGGCTGCCACCCGCAGCTGAGTCCACTCTCAATCAGAGACCAAAAAGTAGAGGGGAGGGGCTGTGGACAGACCCAGGCCGTGGCAGTCTCTCTGAAAAATGCCATCTTACTATGGAAATCGTGGGAATATCGTGTGGCTTGTAGCGATTGGGTCTACTATTTAGTTCAGTGACCTTGGAGCTAAAGAATAGTTAAGAAGCTGTGTTCACGCTCACTCGTCCATTGGAAGCTGATGTGCAACATGCCGGAGCTCGCCATGTGCTTTCACGTCGACGGCGCGGTTCAGAGGTACGAGATGATAAAGACGGAGGACACACCCGACCTGGTGGACCCCACCGTCTCCACCAGGGAGGTGAAGGAGGACATCGTGTGGAACATCCTCTCCTTCCTCTGGTTGTCCAACTCCGCCAATGAGGGACACATACTGGCTCTTCAAAGACAGCGGGAGTGACATTGTGAATTTCTACGACCTTGCAACGCTGTGCAAATTGAAGCCGAAGAAGAAGAGAAGAGAGAGGCATCAGAACCCGTTTAGGCACCCATTTCGGATGCTGTCAATGCACTGAAATCACGTTTAATCAGAGTATTGATTAGTGAGAAATATTGACCTACCCACGGGGCTCAGCAGGTGTTTTGTATATAGAAGTGGTTTTCAACCAGTGGTCCGGGGACCACCAGTGGTCAATGGGGGGGTACCAGGGGGTCCCCAGCGAAATGAGTTAACATAGCGTCACAATCATTTTAACCACCTAGCTTTGGCTATTCAAAAATAGCAGATCTACAAGCTCATAGCGCGGCACCGAGTGCCGCGCTATGAGCTTGTAGATCTGCTATTTTTGAAAAACCTTGAAAAAGTGTGCAAAATCTTTGAATATTTATATTTTTTAAAGCAAAAATTTACTGATAGGCTATATTTGCTTCTGGGGGTCCCTGGCACAAACGATTTTCAAATGGGGGTCCGTGGCCAAATGTACATCATGATTTACATTTCACAGAAATGTAAATCATGATGTCAGGTGGGAACTGGCAGCCACGACTACCAACAGAAACAGACACTAAGTCAATAATAAAACAATGACATTCCTGTCCTGTTTTAACTCGGCATTCAGTGCCATTGACGTGCCAAAGAGGTGTACACGTCCAAATAGTGTTTTCAGTGTTTACCACTAGATGTTGGCGCTGTTCTGGAACCTATGAGCCACCATTTCAGGCTCAGACACAGGGAGATCTAGGAGATCACATGATCACAAGATCTTCTGCTTCGTCCGCTTCCTGGTTAGCGTCTGTGGGGAAATGGCTGTATCTTGAGTTCCGTTTTTCCCCCCTGCATTGTTGATGAGACATGCCATTTTCAACGGCCTATAACGTGCAAACGAGGGGTCGAGATGACATTTTTTTGTCTTTCGCGGAAGCACATTGAAAGCCTCTGTGTTTAGCAACTTTTGGGGGATTGATCACACTGGATATAAATATTCTGTGACTACTTGAAGGTAAGAAAAGTCCAGAATAGAAACATTACTTGTGTAAAAGTACAAAGGTTTTGGCATCAAAATATACTTAAAGTACCAAAAGTAAAAGTACTCATTAGGCAGAATGTCCCATGTGAAATTTTCAAATGTATAAAAATATTTTGAAAATAGCAGATCTACACGCTCGCAATGCTTATAGGAATAGTTTGTTTGGTATATCCATCTTTTATTCCAACTCGTAGCGACTGGCGGGACTAAACTAGTAGTTATACTCCATTCATTTAAATGGGGATTTGGGGAAACTAACAGAGGAAACTAACAGAGGAAACTAACAGAGGAAACTAACAGAGCAAACTAACAGAGCAAACTAACAGAGCTAACTAACAGAGCAAACTAACAGAGGAAACTAACAGAGGAAACTAACAGAGCAAACTAACAGAGGAAACTAACAGAGGAAACTAACAGAGGAAACTTACAGAGGAACCTAACAGAGGAAACTAACAGAGGAAACTAACAGAGGAACCTAACAGAGGAAACTAACAGAGGAAACTAACAGAGCAAACTAACAGAGCAAACTAACAGAGGAAACTAACAGAGCAAACTAACAGAGCAAACTAACAGAGGAAACTAACAGAGCAAACTAACAGAGCAAACTAACAGAGCAAACTAACAGAGGAAACTAACAGAGGAAACTAACAGAGGAACCTAACAGAGGAAACTAACAGAGCAAACTAACAGAGCAAACTAACAGAGGAAACTAACAGAGGAAACTAACAGAGGAAACTAACAGAGCAAACTAACAGAGCAAACTAACAGAGGAAACTAACAGAGGAAACTAACAGAGGAACCTAACAGAGGAAACTAACAGAGGAAACTAACAGAGGAAACTAACAGAGGAACCTAACAGAGCAAACTAACAGAGGAAACTAACAGAGGAAACTAACAGAGGAAACTAACAGAGGAAACTAACAGAGCAAACTAACAGAGCAAACTAACAGATAAAACTAACAGAGGAACCTAACAGAGGAAACTAACAGAGGAAACTAACAGAGGAAACTAACAGAGGAACCTAACAGAGCAAACTAACAGAGCAAACTAACAGAGGAAACTAACAGAGGAAACTAACAGAGGAAACTAACAGAGCAAACTAACAGAGCAAACTAACAGAGCAAACTAACAGAGCAAACTAACAGAGGAAACTAACAGAGGAACCTAACAGAGGAAACTAACAGAGGAAACTAACAGAGGAAACTAACAGAGGAACCTAACAGAGCAAACTAACAGAGGAAACTAACAGAGGAAACTAACAGAGGAAACTAACAGAGGAACCTAACAGAGGAAACTAACAGAGGAAACTAACAGAGGAAACTAACAGAGCAAACTAACAGAGGAAACTAACAGAGCAAACTAACAGAGGAAACTAACAGAGGAAACTAACAGAGGAAACTAACAGAGGAAACTAACAGAGGAACCTAACAGAGGGAACCAAAACCAAGCAGCACCGGAACAAACTGAACCAGCAGTTTTTTTCCAGTAGGCGTGGTCTAGACCGGATCACACAGGCCAGTAGGCGTGGTCTACCGGCTCACACAGGCCAGTAGGCGTGGTCTAGACCGGATCACACAGGCCAGTAGGCGTGGTCTACCGGCTCACACAGGCCAGTAGGCGTGGTCTAGACCGGATCACACAGGCCAGTAGGCGTGGTCTACCGGCTCACACAGGCCAGTAGGCGTGGTCTAGACCGGATCACACAGGCCAGTAGGCGTGGTCTAGACCGGATCACACAGGCCAGTAGGCGTGGTCTAGACCGGATCACACAGGCCAGTAGGCGTGGTCTAGACCGGATCACACAGGCCAGTAGGCGTGGTCTAGACCGGATCACACAGGCCAGTAGGCGTGGTCTACCGGCTCACACAGGCCAGTAGGCGTGGTCTAGACCGGATCACACAGGCCAGTAGGCGTGGTCTAGACCGGATCACACAGGCCAGTAGGCGTGGTCTAGACCGGATCACACAGGCCAGTAGGCGTGGTCTAGACCGGATCACACAGGCCAGTAGGCGTGGTCTAGACCGCATCACACAGGCCAGTTTGGAATGAAAACCAGGCTTTACTCCGAGGTGGAAAGTCTAGTGACGCCAGGTTAGCAGGAGAGACCAGTGGTGGAAAAAGTACTCAAAATATTTACTTAAGTAAATCCATATACTACCCAATACTGCAATATAAAAATACAAAATAATATGTACATAATTGAGTAACAGTACAAAAGTATTGGCATCAAAATGTACTTCAATTACCAAAAGTTAAAGTACTAAAATATTTGAAAATAGCCGATCTACAAGCTCCCAAACCGTTGCGATGTGCTGTGAGCTTGTAGATCTGCTAAAGTGGTCAGACCCTCAGCCCTCCCAACCTCCCAAACTCGGTCATGTGATAAAGAGGTCAGACTTCCTGTATCTGGTTGCTATGGCAACCTGCCAGATCAGGCTGAGGGTCTGATAGGCAAATCGGAAAATGAATCAAGCCTAGACTCTGATCACTGATGGAGGTGGGGTAAGGAGCCTAAAACATAGACTCTGATCACTGATGGAGGTGGGGTAAGGAGCCTAAAACATAGAGTCTGATCACTGATGGAGGTGGGGTAAGGAGCCTAAAACATAGACTCTGATCACTGATGGAGGTGGGGTAAGGAGCCTAAAACATAGACTCTGATCACTGATGGAGGTGGGGTAAGGAGCCTAAAACATAGAGTCTGATAAGTAAGTAAGTAAGTAAGTAATTTTTATTTGTATAGCACATTTCACAGAGAGGACTCACAAAGTGCTTTACATAAACAGAAATAAATACAGCAAAAAACAATCAAATGAAAAGGAAACAGAACAAAAACACAATGCATCTCAGAGAAAACAATAACAAAAGCAGACATATTTCAGCATTGGAGGAGAAACCTCAGTGACATTAACCAAAAGCTTGTAGAAACAACAGAGTTTTTAGCTGATTCTTAAAAATAGTCACAGAAGCTGCAGCTCTCAGGCCACACGGGAGGGCATTCCAGAGTCTAGGCGCTACAGACTGAAAAGCTCTGTCACCTTTGGTGATTAACCTGGTATGAGGAATGACCAATAGACCCTGGTCTGCTGACCTCAGGGACCTGCTGGGCACATATGGTTCCAGCAAGTCAGTTACATATGCAGGTGCCTGGCCATGCAGAGCCCTAAAAGTCAGCACCAGGACCTTGAACTGAACTCTGAAAATTACTGGAAGCCAGTGCAGAGATGCCAAAACTGGAGTAATGTGACACCTTCTGCTTGAGCTAGTTAATAGTCTTGCAGCAGTGTTTTGAATAAATTGGAGGCGGTCTATGGATGTCTTATTGAGGCAGGTGAGAATTGAATTGCAATAATCAAGGCGAGAGGAAACAAAGGCATGTATAATCATTTCAAGATCTGAATGGGAAACAATCGACCTTAACTTGGCAATGTTCCTGAGATGGAAAAAACAAGTGCGGGTCACCGATTTTATGTGCGTGTCCAGGTGCATGCCCTGATCAAAAATTACCCCAAGGTTCCTGAGATTGGGGCTAACATTATTTTTGAGGGACCCGATACAATTAGCCACCCTGGATGCAACACCATCAGAGGCCACAATGAGCACCTCGGTTTTGGCCTCATTTAACTGGAGGAAGTTACTTGCTAACCAGGCCTTAATGGCAGACAGACACTCATTTAAAACAGCAAGGTTAGAATTAAAATCGTCAGGGCAGTCAGGGTTAAAAGAGCAATACAGCTGGATGTCATCCGCGTAAAGGTGGTAGGAGATGCCTTTAAAAGAATTTAAAATGTGTCCTAGCGGGAGCAAATACAGTGCGAATAAAATTGGACCAAGTACCGAGCCTTGGGGGACCCCACAGGAAAGGGGGACAGACTTAGACACATGAGGGCCTATTGAAACTGAGAAATATCTACCTGAGAGATAGGATTTAAACCATTTAAGTGCACTCCCTGTGACACCCACCCAATTTCTGAGCCTGTCTGTAATGATGTTGTGATCCACAGTGTCGAACGCAACACTGGGGTCCAATAAAACTAAAATAGAGCATTTACCAGAGTCGGCAGACATCAGTAGATCATTTGACACTTTTAAGAGTGCAGTCTCTGTGGAGTGTTTTTGGCGAAAGCCGGACTGGAATTTATCAAAAATGTGGTGTTCATTTAAAAAAGCTATAAGCTGATTGGCAACAATTTTTTCTAAAATTTTGGACATAAAAGTTAACTTGGAGATGGGCCGATAGTTACTTGGTAACGAGGCGTCCAGGCTTGGCTTTTTTAAGAGCGGGTGAACGATTGCCTGTTTAAAATAGGCGGGGACCTGTCCAGAAACCAGTGAAATGTTTATGATGGAAAGCAGACAGGGACCAATAGTGCTGAAAACGTCCTTTAACAGAGAAGTTGGGATGATGTCTAAGGGGCTAGAGGAGGTTTTTGTGCTGCTCACCAGTTCTGATAGGTCATGGAGGGTAATGGGTGAAAAGGAATTAAGAGTAAACTGTCGGTTTGGAGATAATGGTTGGTTTGAGGTGGAGGGTGTAATACCTGCCCTGACACTGGCGACCTTATTGACAAAAAATAATAGAAAATTGTGACAGTCTTCAGCAGAGAAAACGGGTGTGACAGGAGTTTGTGGACTGACAATGGTGTTAATCGTGTCGAAGAGGACTTTGGGGTTCTGTTTGCTGGAGGAAATGAGGTTTGTGAAATAGGCAGCTCTTGCCTCCTTAACCATACTGTTAAAATCTATTAAAAGTTGCTTAAGATGAAGACGATGTACCTCAGACTTAGTGGACTTCCACTTGCGCTCCACACACCGGCAATTTCGTCTAAAACGACGAATATCCTCATTTAGCCAGGGTGATGAGTTTAAAGTGCGAACAGTGCGGGATTTAAAAGGAGCAACTACATCTAAAATGTCAGAGCAGTGCAGGTTAAAAGCACGAACTAAAATATCGATGTCATCGTTTACATTGATAGATGGCACCGCACTGCTATCGAAGGCAGTGGAAAACTTTTCCGCTGAGAGGTCATTTAGCATGCGCGAGCATTTAACTCGCTTGACGGTCATAGTGTCAGTTTTAAAAACTAAATTAAAAAGTAAGCATTTATGGTCAGTTATAGTCATTTCCTCAAAAATAATGTTGTCTATGTCTAAACCAAGAGTAAAAACAAGATCAAGTGTGTTTCCTTTGTTGTGCGTGGGGCCTGTGACATGTTGGACAAAATTTAATGATTCTGTGATACAGGTAAAATTGGTGGCAAAATTGTCATTACTGTTATTAATATGGATGTTAAAATCACCTAATAGGACGATCCTTTCCAGTTTGATGATGGAGGTTAAAAGGTCGCTAAAATCTGTCAGAAAATAACTATTAAAACCAGGGGGTCGGTAAATTAAAATACAATAAAATGGGTTTGTGTGCCCAACTTTGGTGATTAAAAGTTCAAAGGAGCTGTATGTACTACTGGAGCACACAATCCTGGCAGAGAAACATTTCTTGTGCACCAGGGCTATGCCACCTCCTACACGACTGGTGATGGCATTTGACCTGGAGGGTCTGGGGGCACAAGTGAAAGCAAAATTTGGCGGACACAGTTCATTTAGAGAGACATATTCCTCTGTCTTTTGCCAAGTTTCTGATAGACAGAAAATGTCCAGGTCTTTGGCTGTAATAAAGTCATTTAGAATGAAGGTTTTGTTGGCTATGGAACGGGCATTTAGCAGGGCAATTTTTATAGCCTTTGGTCCTAGGTTACAGGGTGGCTGTGAATGGTTAACTGAGCTAAGAGGTGTAATGTTATGGAGATTAGCACCTCTGCATTGTAACTGTAAAATTGGGGATGATGGTCTAGGTGTGATGAGAACTGGAATAGTGGAGGTGGTGTGAAAGGAGCTGGTGGTAGGTGGTACTGGTAGTATACTCAATTGTGGTAACTGGCGTCACTTTTTGGGGAGGTAACTGGAGATGTGATTGGCCAGTACTTCAATGCCATCATTGTTGGGGTGTAAAGTATCACGGTATAGTGAGGGGGTTTTCCAAAACAGATCGAAATTACTTGAGTAGCCATAACCACAGGCTAGGCAGAAATTGCGCAACCAATTGTCAGCACTGTAGATGCGGCTAAAGATTTCAGGGCTTTTATGAAGGGTGGGAATTAAACCAGAGAAAAAACAACACTTTCCAAGGCGTTCAATTTCATTTGCCACGACCTCATAATCGCTGTACAATTTAGCGGATTGTATGCACCTGGACCTTATGTCATTAAGGCCAGCATGAACAATGACTGTGTGAACTGAGGGGTGACGTGAGAGGATATGTGGAATATGGTCCCGTAGATCCAAAATTTTTGCGCCGGAGAAAGAATAGGTGATACAGTTTGTGATGGAAGCATAACGGACTATGGAGTCACCTAGTAGAAGGTATTCGGGACCAGATGGCGGAGGGGTGTGGGGGGAATCTAACTCATCCATGGAGATAGACGCTGCAGACCTCGTGAGGAGAGAAACATCACAAACCAACGGGGAAAGGGGCGGTGACCTGTGGCCGGGAGCAGTGGTCACCCTGCCTCGCACTGGACAGCTAGCCACAGGGGAGACTCGTTGCTCGGGTGTGCTGTGTGCAAGACGGCGTCGTTTCCCCCCATGAGCGCCGGGTTTGGGGGTCGAGGTAAGGGAATGGGTCGACGACCCAGAGGAATCGGGACCGGATCGTTTTCCCGGGCGGGAGCCTAAACGCTGAGGAACCTTGATGTTGTTTGCCGCGGTCGCTAAATCCTGGAGCGGTGTGAAGGTGTTTGAGCACTGGAAGACGTCAGCCAGGTTACAAGCCTCGGATCCAGACGGAGACGGGTTGAAGAGGGGGATCGACAGCCTCCGGTGGTGAGTGCCTTTGACCACAGAGGTCCAGGAGCGAGCCCCTCCATGCGCCGAACGGAGCCTACCGGCACCGATGGCCTCACCTTCCCGTCTGGGGGCAGCTTTGGCAGGCGCCTGGGGGACGGAGCCAGGCGGCCCCTCCATGGAAACCAGGCGGCCCTGGAGGAGCAACTGTCGCTGGAGAAGATCATCCACCAGGCTCGCAATGGAGAGTAGCTCAGCCTTGATGGCACTTTTTTCATCTGCCATGGGAGGCAACAGGTATGAGAGTCCAATCTCTCAGGTAGAAATCCACGATTGTAATGGATAAACCACGACTGGAGAGGGTGAGTACTGTTTGATCTCAGGGTGAAACCAGTAGAAGTATAAAAGTATGGAAGTTAGCGTCTAGGCTAAAGACGAGCCACAGCTAACTAGCCACCAGGCTGGCTTCTAGGCTGAAGACGAGCCACAGCCAGCTAACAGGTAGCACACAGTCTTTAAGATACATACAATAAAATGAAATGTACTGATCACTGGGATCACATACGTGATACAAAGAGGTAGATCACCGGGTTAGGATCCAGGAGTTTGGTGTAAAATTTTTGGCTGGAAATCAGTTAAAAAAGTTGTTAAAAAGTCACTATGTGACGGAGCGTCTCGCTGAGCGTCCTGTCAGCTCAGTGACAGCTCCCTGAAGTGGCATAGACTCTGATCACTGATGGAGGTGGGGTAAGGAGCCTAAAACATAGACTCTGATCACTGATGGAGGTGGGGTAAGGAGCCTAAAACATAGACTCTGATCACTGATGGAGGTGGGGTAAGGAGCCTAAAACGACTCTGATCACTGATGGAGGTGGGGTAAGGGGCCTAAAACATAGAGTCTGATCACTGATGGAGGTGGGGTAAGGAGCCTAAAACATAGACTCTGATCACTGATGGAGGTGGGGTAAGGAGCCTAAAACATAGAGTCTGATCACTGATGGAGGTGGGGTAAGGAGCCTAAAACATAGACTCTGATCACTGATGGAGGTGGGGTAAGGAGCCTAAAACATAGACTCTGATCACTGATGGAGGTGGGGTAAGGAGCCTAAAACATAGAGTCTGATCACTGATGGAGGTGGGGTAAGGAGCCTAAAACATAGAGTCTGATCACTGATGGAGGTGGGGTAAGGAGCCTAAAACATAGTCTGATCACTGATGGAGGTGGGGTAAGGAGGGGTAAGGAGCCTAAAACATAGACTCTGATCACTGATGGAGGTGGGGTAAGGAGCCTAAAACATAGAGTCTGATCACTGATGGAGGTGGGGTAAGGAGCCTAAAACATAGAGTCTGATCACTGATGGAGGTGGGGGTAAGGAGCCTAAAACATAGCCATAGCTCTGATCAACAGTCTGTGGCAAGTTTCGGGGCAAATGGAGTGATCCTGTGCTTGCGTACCCCGGACGAACTTTCTGAGCTTTTGTCAATTATATAGTAGTATGATAAGATAGTAAGATAATAACAACAATAATAATAATCAATTTTCGTCATATTATCAATATAAATGAATTCTGTCTAACAACAACAAAATATAGTGATATTTAATGTTTGCCCATATATCATCATCATCATCATCATCATCATCATCATCATCATCATCATCATCATCATCATCATCCCTAGATTAAATCAGTCCTGGATGGTCATACTGTTAAAAGGCATTAACGTTCCAACAATACTTATTATCATCTTACTACTATACAGTACTATACAACATATACAGTAACATAACATCATAATAATCATTCCCTGAGGGTATAAATTAATGTGACACACACTGTAATACAGTAAACACTTCATAACAGGAGGCCGAGGAAATCATCTTCCGTCTGACTTGTGTTGGAAGACAATAACAGTAACGTTGACTCACTGCTTTGTATCAGAATCTACATTACAAATGATCCTTCTCATGCATTTTAAACCCCACATCTTTCCTCTTCGATCTACATCAGGGATGAAGCAGGGACCCCCAACTACATATTGTAGACAATTATGTTGCAGATTCCACTTTTTCATATAGATGGCTTCATAGACTTATCTATATATAGATCTATCTATCTATCTATCTATCTGTCTGTCTGTCTGTCTATCTATCTGTCTATCTGTCTGTCTGTCTGTCTGTCTGTCTGTCTGTCTGTCTGTCTGTCTGTCTGTCTGTCTGTCTGTCTGTCTGTCTGTCTGTCTGTCTGTCTATCTATCTATCTATCTATCTATCTATATCTGTCTGTCTGTCTGTCTGTCTGTCTGTCTGTCTGTCTGTCTGTCTGTCTGTCTGTCTGTCTGTCTGTCTGTCTGTCTGTCTGTCTGTCTGTCTCTCTGTCTATCTATCTATCTATCTATCTATCTATCTATCTGTCTGTCTGTCTGTCTGTCTGTCTGTCTGTCTGTCTGTCTGTCTCTCTGTCTATCTATCTATCTATCTGTCTGTCTGTCTGTCTGTCTGTCTGTCTGTCTGTCTGTCTGTCTGTCTTTATTCTTTATTCTTTATTAGGATCCCCATTAGCTTCCACAAAGTGGTCGCTAGTCTTCCTGGGGTCCTCACATACATAACATGTATACAATAAAAACAGACAATAGTTAAAATTGTGCAATATAACTAGAAAAAAAACAGACAAATTATAGTTATCAGCAAAATAAGTCACTCTGCATATGAAACAGAGACAGCAATAACCAAAAAAAGTCAATACAGATTGTTCGCAAAATACACAAAAAACAATAATGTTACTGTACAAAAAATGTGAAAAACACAAATTACATCTATATAGGACTCAATTTATGTTTAAGTAACTTTTTAAAAGAAAATCTACTTCTGGTTTGTTTAGCATTTATGGGGAGCATATTCCAAGCTGAAAACCCTCTATAATGAACAGTTCTTGTCATACTATTTAGGTTGTGGCTTGGCACTACCAGATGACCTGAGCTCACTTGACGAGTGTAATGTCCATGACAGAAACCTGAATATAATACCTGTTCATGAAAGAAGTGTGGTGTGTTGTTCCAGATAACATTATGCATGAATAACAAAAGACAATATTTTAATTTAACCTCAACTGTTAACCACGATAATTGTTTATGCATCTTTCTTACATTGGCACGGAAAGAACAATGAAGAACTAATCGTGCTGCTCTATTCTGAGCAATTTGAAGTTTCTTTATATGTTTCTCAGAAGCACTTGACCAAATAACAGGGCAATACTCCAGGTGTGACAAAACAAGTGACCGAACAACATCACTCATGACAGAAGATGGAACATAAGCAGAGCATTTCCTTGAAATTGCAATGCCCCTTCCCATCTTCGAAACAATATGATCAATCTGATCAGACCAAGTCAATACATTATCTAATTTCACACCAAGTAATTTGGTCTTAACTACCTGCTCAACTGATATCCCGTTTACAAGTAAGTTGAGTGGAGCGGCATTGGCAAGAGCATACCTACTCCCAAATACAATGGATTTAGTTTTAGCAATATTTAATACTAGCTTGTTCATTCGTACCCATTTAGTAATGTTATTCAACTCAACCTGAAGATTCTCTTCCAGCTCAACTGAAGATGGTGATGAACAAAACAAAGTAGAGTCATCAGCATACATAATTAAATCAGCATTTTTAACAACATAAGGTAAATCATTTATGAAAATTGAAAATAGAAGTGGACCTAAACAGCTCCCCTGCGGGACGCCACACGACATATTCCCGCTGGTTGAAAAACTACCATTAAAAAATACTCGCTGCGTTCTGCCAAAGAGGTAGCTCTCAATCCAAGCCAGCGATAAGGGTGAGAAACCATAACATTTAAGCTTTGCTACAAGAATGCTGTGATCAATGACATCAAAAGCAGCAGTAAAGTCCAGGAGCACAACCCCAACTAGGTTGCTGTCATCCATAGATTTTAACCATTTGTCAGTCATATGCACTAATGCAGTGCTAGTAGAGTGCCCTGGTCTGTACGCATGCTGTGCATTCGTAAGTAAACCATTTCTATTAAAATAATTAAACATTTGATTAAAAACTATTTTTTCAAGTATTTTACTAAGCACAGGAAGTATACTAATAGGTCTACAGTTGGATCCTGTAAAACCAGCCTTACAATCTTTAGGTAAGGGTATGATTTTTGACTCCTTCCATAGCTGCGGACAGCTCCCACTAATTATGCATCTATTAAAAATGTGACATATTGGTTTAGAAAGCAACCCAGCTGCAATCTTGAACACTTTTCCATCTAAATGATCTACACCAGGGGAAGTGTCATCTGAAAGAGAAAGTAACATCTTCTCCACAGTGTCTTGGTTAACCGTATCAAAAGTAAAAGAACATGTTTTATCTCTCATAATACTGTTAATTGTGTTGCATGTTAAATTGACATCATGTGATTTCATACTAGATCTCAAACTTTCAACCTTATTGATAAAGAAGTTGTTAAAGTAATTAGCTACATCATATGGCTTGGTGATGAATTGACCTGCACATTCAACATACATTTGAGAATTCCGTGACTTCTTACACATAATTTCATTCAGAGTTTTCCATAATCTTTTACTATCATTTACAGAATTACAGATTTTATGTTTAAAATATTCTTTCTTTTTAATGTAATTTAACTTAGTAACTTTATTTCTCAGCTTACAATAAAAATGTCGGTCTGAAAGGCACCCTGATTTAATTGCAGATACCTTAGCTCTATCCCTCTGCTGTCTGTCTGTCTGTCTGTCTGTCTGTCTGTCTGTCTATCTGTCTATCTGTCTATCTGTCTATCTATCTTCAATGTTCAAATCACTTCTGACTGACATGTCTTCTACGGCCTCACCAGTAGGGGGGGGGTCATATCTTCTCATACTTTAGACCAGTGGTCACCCACCTGTAAATAAATAAGGTTTGTGTGTGTGTGTGTGTGTGTGTGTGTGTGTGTGTGTGTGTGTGTGTGTGTGTGTGTGTGTGTGTGTGTGTGTGTGTGTGTGTGTGTGTGTGTGTGTGTGTGTGTGTGCTCGCGCGTGCGTGTGTGTGTCATGATGCGACGCATTGTGAGCTTGTAGATCTGCTATTTTCAAATGGCTGAAATGTATTTAAGGCTAAAGTGGTTAATGTATGTTTTGTAATACAAATCTACAAAGTAACTAGTAACTAAAGTTTTCAAATAATTGTACTGGCGTAAAAGTAAAAAAAATGTTCTCTGAGATGTAATGGAGTAGAAGTACAAGTACTGAAA
>NC_137607.1:2313884-2341384 GCF_963280865.1 Gymnoscopelus braueri
GAAGAAATGCAAACGCCACCCTTTCCATTACTGAACCCCGAAGGAAGAGTTCAAGAGAATGACCATTTTCTTCAACTCTCCTGAACTTGAATGCAGTATTTATATGTTGAACGAATTAAAGTTATGGTAAGTGATTTACTTTGGTTAAAATAAATGTTAAATAGCTCTATATTCTGATAGTAATCATATAGTGTTTGTTCAGTAAAAGGAGTTTCCATGTCTCTCCAGCTCTTTATTAAACAGAAAAGGCATTTTCAGCCTGACAATGGACTCACCTGCAGCCAGTCAGGCAATCAAGGGAAGCCTTTAAATAGCCGGCTCACAAGCCGGTTAGGGAGTTAGTTTGGAGGAATGGGGAAGCAGGCCACGTCACTCTGTTCCACATGGAAGCTAGCAGGAAGGACATCTTGCAAGATTGTGGAGCCCCCACCTGTGGGTAGCGTACGTACAGGCCCAAGCCCCGGATGGGAGGATTCCTAAGTTACTTTTGCCCCATTGCCCCTTTTCCCTAATCGTTTGAATAAAAGACTATTTAATTTGACAAGCACACTGACTCTGAGCCTCTTGTTTTATTGTGAATCTTACCTGTATGTATTGATTGATTGATTGATGTACTTTATTTAGTAAGACATGAGAACATCAGTACATGGAAGTACAGATTCACAATACAAGGTCTACTAAAGAGTCACAGCACTGAACAACCTCTAACAATCTCTCATGTATAGACCTTCAGTGCAGATCAGAACTCTCCAGTCTCCATTTACATGTGATATTTTTATGGTCACTTCTCTTGTCTGTTAAAGGGGTCAGACACTTTTCCACAAAGCGTTATGCTTATAGTATAAAGTATAGGTTCTGCTCAGGCTAGTAACGTTATGTACACCAGTGGTGTAAAGTACTAATCTGGAAGACTCATTAAGCACTGAGCTTGTTTAAGATGAGATCCCCATGCACACACATCATGATGAAATATAAGAGACAGACAGATATACACACTACTATACCAACCCGATCTCCAGAGATTACCATAACATTGCACGGAACGAGTGCACTTCATTCCGTGGATAGCCGCCTCGGAACTCCCGAATTGCGTGCATATGGTACGGCGCTGCCTTTGTGACAAAACCATTTCGGAGGCGCGCAGTCACAGGCGAATTGTCACCCCGTGAAGGACCACCGAGGGAGCTAAGGCGACCGAGTTGCCGTCCTGAACGGTGGGACATTCGCCTGTGCCTACTCAGCGCCGTTTGGGTTATGTACCGATAGGCACAGAATCGTAAATTTTATTGTGCGGACTGCTCTGCTTCCGGGTTTTTCCGTGTTGCGACTGGTTACGCCCACCGTGGGACTCGCCGTACATATGCACGCAATTTGGGAGTTCCAAGGCGACTATCCACGGAATGAAGTGCACTCGTTCCGTGCAATGTTACGGTATTCTCTGGAGATCAGGCTGACTATACAGAATGTCATACGCCTGGGTTGCCACACCATATAGTGTATACATCGGCTATTTGAAAATAGAAGATCTACAAGCTCACAATAAGTCGCGATGTGATGCATTGTGAGCTTGTAGATCCCCAATCTTGTCAGATGGGGCACCAGCGCCCAAATATATATGAATTTGGGGATCCTTGACATAAGTTTGAAAACCACTGCTCTAGACCAGAGGTTCTCAACCTTTTCAGGCCGTGACCCCCCCAAAATAATCATATTTGAACTAGGGACCCCCCAAAATAATCATATTTGAACTAGGGACCCCCCACAATAATCACATCTGCTATTTCAGATCTACAAGCTCAGTTGTTAAAATGTAAATGATTTGAAAATGGCAGATCTACAAGCATACAACGTGTCATATCGCGTGACACGTTGTGAGCTTGTAGATCTGATATTTTCAAATATCCGAAGTTTATAGGCTTAAAGTACTTACTTACTTAAAGGGATAGTTCACCCAAAACATTTCTTTGTTTCTATGGATCAGTCACCCCATGGAGACTTGAATTCATGGACATTTGTTTTGTTTTTGTCTCATTCCTAAGACAATGATTTGATGCCCAGCGGACCGGTAGGCAGCGGTTCCGGTAGGAGACCCAAAGGAGACTCTTTGTGTCTCCTACCGGAACTGCTGCTGGTCATCACATTATTGTCTTAGGAATGAGACAAAAAAAATATATATATCCATGAATTCAAGTCTCCATGGGGTGACTAATCCATAGAAAAAAGGGGTGAACTATCCCTTTAATCCTCTTCGTTCCATGTGGAACATAAGGCTGTGTCTGCCTCCATCTTGGTCCTGTCCCGTCCAGCATGTTGTGCCTCGATCGCCTCATAGGTTTGCTATCTTCAGTTCTGGGGTCACAGTTCTCCGGCAGGTTGTTTTTGGCCTCCCCTTGTTTCCTCTTTCCAGGTGAAGGTCCATCTCAAGGCTACGTTAGGAATGCTGTTCTGATCCATTCTGATCCATCTGTGTTTAATGTACAGCACCACGTTGCGGCGAGTGCTTGAGAGTGACTCTCAAGCACTCGCCCAGCATTCTGAGCCATACAGCTAAACTGACTTAACGTTGCTGTTATATACAGTTGGATCTTGGTTCTTAGGCTGTACTGCTTAGATTTACAGATGGTCTGGAGCATACATGGGCAACTGGCCCGGGGGCCACATGCGGCCCCCACCTTCACTTAATGCGGCCCACAGGTTAATATCAGAATAGTGATATATTATTGATTTCAGCTGTTATGATTCATAACATGCAAACATGACCCACTTTAATGACTTCAGTCTATATTAGTAGCTTAATGACTTTTTTATGTCCAATGTATTTGTATTTAAGTTCATAAAGTCAACATAAGTATAACTAAATGCATTTGAAATTCAATACAAATGTTACTTTTCAGGATTCCAATTCAAAAGTAGTAAAAAAACAATTCAGGATTCCAATAAAAGAATAAGCAAAAATAGCTGATCTACAAGCTCAAAGCGGGTCTCAGTGCAACATGTTTTGAGCTTGTAGATCGGCTATTTTTGCTAATTTTGTGTGACATAGAATGGCGAAGTAGGGCATTAATTACGAAAAAAGTTGAAATACGGAGATAAGAGGTGTCTGTCCGACAGTATATGTAATGTGTTCCTCTGGAGTGAGTGTGGAAATATAGTGGTCCTCTGCATCATCAAAGTTGCATCACCTCTGTTCTGGAGGCTTGCAAATGTCTGGAGCCTTATACTGATGTCCCTGTTGCATGCTGTCCTTATTGAGGAGACGTCCTTATTAATAAGCCTTATATTGATGTCCCTGCTGCATGCATTGTCCTTATTGAGAAGACTTCCTTATTAATAAGCCTTCTACTGATGTCCCTGCTGCATGCTGTCCTTATTGAGAAGACTTCCTTATTAATAAGCCTTATACTGATGTCCCTGCTGCATGCAGTCCTTATTGAGGAGACTTCCTTATTAATAAGCCTTATGATTGATTGATTGATTGATTGAATATTTTATTAGGCAAAAATGTAAAACAGCACAGTTACATTTAAAATACATTGTCTAACAGGTCCGTTCATAAAAGTCCTTGCGGACTTGTTTCCAATGAGGGCCTTGGTATTCAATTCATAGGCTCACAATTCACATTATACTGATGTCCCTGATGCATGCTGTCCTTATTGAGGAAGAGTGAAGAGAGTTACGTTTAAAGTGGTTCATGTTATATTAACAGATTTTGCTGGGGGACCCCCTGGAACCCCCTCAAGGACCCCACTTAAGAGAACCCCTGCTGTACACACAAGAGATGATGATGCATCAATGTCTTGCTGCAGTCTGGGACAAAACATCCATCACAACACATATCTTTACCAACCATTATATTTAGAAAATGCATGTCGATGTTTTAATAATACAATGCTAGATATTTACTCATGTTTAATATGTCTATTACATTTAATGTAGACAGTGACACATCTGAACTGAATATTTATTTAAATTCTTTATTAAATTCTGTGCTGAGAATACAGTAAAGGTACGGCTTATTACAAATCCTTATGTAAGACATTCCATGAACAACAATCCACAGCAGGAATTGAGAAAGGCACAAATGTTACAAAACTGACACATCAGTAGATTTGTCTCACCAACTCAGGAATCATGTAGATTGTATGGATCATATAGGCTACAATTCATAATAACGTAAAAAAGGAGAGTAGCCTATGTGTATTAGGCTACTTGAATAAATTGGTTACATTTCTTTTTACAGTTTCCACTGTGATCATGTGCGTTAGTCTGCAGCAAAACGATATCTGGCACATTACTGATTTGGTCAACGATCATTGAGGTGACACCATAAAGGCAGTGGCGTAACGCAGAATCGCGGGGCCTCCCCGCGGGAGTTTCGCGTGAGGCCCACGCACTTGCGCGTGTGCATGTGCGTGCACAACCAAACATTTCGGGTGTAATTTGGGTCTAATTCGGTCTAATTTGGGTCTAATTCGGTTCTATTTGACCAATATACATCTTTTTTTTTTTTTGCTGTAAAAATATTTGTATCAGCGCAGGCGGGGCCCGCCCTGCTGGTGGCCCCCCCGCACCGCAGCACTTGCGACCCCTCCGTTACGCCACTGCATAAAGGTTTTCTGTGATTGTAATGATTTGGTCCTGAGCGCTGTAAGAGGGATCTCCCAATGTTTGGTCTAACTTAAACGACGTCTATATCGTTCTTATTATTTTCCTCTTTTGCTTGGGGGAGGCTGATTGGCTGAACTAGAAAGGTGGCTTCCCTTTTCTTTTCTTTTCTTTTCTTTTCTTTTCTTTTTCTTCTTTTGTTTATTTCTTCGGGGGGCGGTTGTGGAATCCTTGGAACCTACGATGCCGTCCGGGGTTGTGGACTGAACGCATTACATTTACATTACATTACAGTCATTTAGCAGATGCTTTTATTCAAAGCGACTTAAAATAAGTGCAATAATAATAATAATAATAATAAGTGCAATGCCCACAGGGGTCGTGGAATCCATGCCCACAGGGGTTGTGGACTCGACACTCACAGGGGTTTTGGACTCGACCCTCACAGGGGTTTTGGACTCGACCCTCACAGGGGTTTTGGACTCGACCCTCACAGGGGTTGTGGACTCGACACTCACAGGGGTTTTGGACTCGACCCTCACAGGGGTTTTGGACTCGACCCTCACAGGGGTTGTGGACTCAACACTCACAGGGGTTGTGGACTCAACCTTCACAGGGGTTGTGGACTCGACCCTCACAGGGGTTGTGGACTCGACCCTCACAGGGGTTGTGGACTCGACCCTCACAGGGGTTGTGGACTCGACACTCACAGGGGTTTTGGACTCGACCCTCACAGGGGTTTTGGACTCGACCCTCACAGGGGTTGTGGACTCAACACTCACAGGGGTTGTGGACTCAACACTCACAGGGGTTGTGGACTCGACCCTCACAGGGGTTGTGGACTCGACACTCACAGGGGTTTTGGACTCGACCCTCACAGGGGTTGTGGACTCGACCCTCACAGGGGTTGTGGACTCAACACTCACAGGGGTTGTGGACTCAACACTCACAGGGGTTGTGGACTCAACACTCACAGGGGTTGTGGACTCAACACTCACAGGGGTTGTGGACTCAACACTCACAGGGGTTGTGGACTCAACCCTCACAGGGGTTGTGGACTCGACCTTCACAGGGGTTGTGGACTCGACCTTCACAGGGGTTGTGGACTCAACCTTCACATGGGTTGTGGACTCGATGCCCCCAGTGGTCGTGGCCCCTTGCATTGTTTCGTGTATCTTCCAGCCTCGTTTTTGGGCAAACAGGTAGACCAATTCAAACAGACCAGGAAACAGGTCCAGCAGGTCGAAATCTGGTGCATCTTTAGGACTGTAAACAGAAACATCAGTTGTGAATCGTTTATTTCATTTTAACCATACTCGCACTACTCCAACATCTCTGAACTCAAAACTAAAAGTAAATGAATGGCTGACTTCAAAATACAAGTGAACACCTTGGTAGTAGCATCCTCCAACTTTCTTTGTAAATATATGTACCTTATGATTCTATTGAGTTTTTTGTATTGTATTGTATGTATATGTATATGTTTTACTGATAAATGGATGAATTTATTGAGTATAAGGACCACAATGGAAACGAGCCCCTGGGGGTTTTTCTGTTATCCTTTTAGCATAAACTTTTAACTGTACTACCTGTACTGTTAATAATCTTGCTAACTTATTGACTGCCATGGACGAGGTAACTGGTCGAATTCTGCCAGCGCTCACACTGCCAACGACGACTTTGGACACTTTTTTTTTTCTTCTTTTTTTAAAACAGAACCAGGAGATAACGTGATCCAAAGATTTACTGCTCCATTCACTTCCTGGTTAACTTATTACTTAAACATCCTCTATCTCGGCTCCTATGTATTTTAGCCGAAACATGCTATTTTTAACGGCGTATAACAAGCGAACGGGAGGTTGCGATGAATTACTATTATTATTATTTTCACGGAAGCACAGTGAAACCCTCCGTGATTAGCAACCATCACGGGATCCATAGATAAATATTATGTGACAGTCTGGGCCTTATTTAGTTGTATATACTCTGGCAGTTAAAGAGTTGTTAGAAAGCAAATATGCCTTAATATGTTGTAATTGTCCTCTATAACTAAAGTTTAAAATAAAAAACACCTTAAATATTGTATTTATTTTAGATATAGTTCATCTTTCACTCAATAGGGGCAATGCCCGTGGCAAGTTGATGATATCATTGTGTGTGTGTGTGTGTGTGTGTGTGTGTGTGTGTGTGTGTGTGTGTGTGTGTGTGTGTGTGTGTGTGTTAGTTATAGAGGACAATTATAATGTGTTAAGGCATATTTGGCTTATTAGCCAGGGATCCTTTTAATGAAGTATTCCATACATCTCTTGATCTGGCTCTCCATTATGAACATGACCTGTGGACCTTTTCAACACAAATCTCTTGGGGGCAGCATACTGATCATTAACTCACTAGAGACTTTTAAACGTATACTGCTTGGCTTATAATTGTAATATAAATATCATAGTAGCACACGTTGATAGATGATACGCTTTTCTGTTATCAATTATATTCCATGGAATGTATCTCCATTCTCAATTTTCACTGTGACCTTGGGCTTTGACCTTTTCCAAGCGGCCTACTGACCATTCCATCCAGAGCAAACTAAACACTCAGGTAGGACTAACAAAAAGCACAGACTTGGATCCACACCCAGGGAAGTGCTCATATCTAAAGATACACATCATTTTACATTAAAAGGGATGGAGGCGGCTACACTTTGAGTTATTTTGTAATCAAATTAAACTTACGGGTGCTGATTGGTGTTGCGTATGAAGCGAAGCAATCCAAGTCCATTGTCAGGGTATTTCATCTGTCTCTTTTTCCCGGTACGATCCTCATAGCTCGTCATCGCCGTAAAGACCTCAGTGGGAAACTGGAAAACCACAAAACTTAGAGATCAAATGGACTCTTCTAATGGACACATAGTACACATAGTGTAAAGACAGACAACAATCCAAAATGATGCTTTCGTCACCTTGTCTTTCCATGCGTTGAATATTCCCTTCTTATCATACTGGTGTAGATCCTTTATGAGTGCCTTATCAGGTTTTCCACATTTCGCAATTTCTTCTACATTTCCAATATCTTTCAAGTACTTTACTCTCCTGGAAGAAACCAAACAAAAACATTGTACCAGAAAACCAACTGTACTTACAACACATCTGTTGGATCAAACTGTTGACACTTTGCCTGCCACCGCCAAGATTTCTCGTCAGATTCGTCGGAGTCATTTATGGATACGTCAATCGATTATTTAAGAATTAGCTGTTAACTATCATGTTCAGAATTTGTGTCTACTAAAGCCTAATGTTTCCAAGCATTATATAACTAAAATTTGAAATGAAAAACACCTTGAATATTTTATTTATTTTAGAAATAGTTTGTCTTGCACTCAATAGGGACCCTAACAAAAAAACAACGTAATACTTCCTAAGGTTAATATGAGCATCAAAGCAATATATATATATTTTTTTATCAGGCCATGCATTCAATACATTCCATAGGGCTGGACCACACATGGCCATATGTCATCATCAACTTGCGACAGGAGTTAGATTAACTATTTCTAAAAGATAATAATTTCAGTTATAGAGGGCAATTAGAATGTATTAAGGTATATAAGGGATCCTTTTAAAAGTAATGACAATAAAAAAATATATATATATATATTTCTATTTTCAACAGGAGCACAAGTCCAAAATCGAGTCGAAATTCAACATAATGTTCACATCCCTAGTTGTGATTAAGCCATTATAATAAGTAATACGTACACATAATATTGAGGAAGAAAATACAGTATGTGCAACGGAAAATGTTTGCCTGTTTACCTTTCTTTTGACCAGAAGTAGGGATGAGCCAAGCATTCCTCCACTGTAGGTCTTTTCTTTGGGTCTTTATTGATCATCCTCTCGATGAGATCCTTGGCAAGAACATCCTGAACATGGTCCAGGTTGTACTTTCCATCCACAATGTTGCCTTCACACCGAAGCCTTTCGCCAAACGGATGGTGTCCTCCAGACAGGATGTAATATAACAACATTCCAGCCACCTTTAGAATGAACATGAACATTTAGTGACAGTATAGTATGTGTTGTTCTCATTGATTAAATTGTTCTCATGCAGAATCAGAACAAACCTGGATGTCACTGCTGGTTCTAAACTGTACACATTCAGCAGTTTTAACAGGTTCAACAGCACCGTCTACCTCACTGGTTCTCAAAGTTTGGTCCAGGGACTCCCCAGGGTAGATCACCTGCACAATGAGGAACATGTTAAACATTTAAGCCCTATTTAATTGTTCAGCTGTTCAAAAATAGCTGATCTACAGGCTCACAACGTGTTACATTGCGACCTGCTATTAAAATAAAAACCTGAACAATTTGCTCCTCGGAGCACAGGTCTCCGCCAGGCCAGGAAGTACAAGTCAATCTTAGCCAATCAGGACGAATAGTCGGACAGATCCATCTTGATCACATAGAGATAATTTGGTGGCGCAATAACAGGCCGATGTGAGATTTCATGGCAATCGCACGCTTCGTTCATGATTTGAGGCATTTTGTTGAAAACGGGCCCCTCCTGCAAGCATTTGAAGCCAATCTTAGCTAATGACGATGACATAAGAATAATCAGACAGATTCGTCTTGATCACTGCATGACTATAGAGATAATGTGTACCTATTTGCGTGATGTTTAGAGAAAAAAAAAGGAGTAATACCCAAAATGTGTTTTGCAAAAATCGGCCTGCTGGTAGCGCTATAAAAAGGCTGATGTGAAAAATGTAGGGCAACTGGTTTTACTCTGGCATCCAGGTAGTGTGTGTGCACAGTTTCACGCCGATCAGTGCAACGGTGCCGGAGCTGCTCACGGATGGACGGACGGACGGACAGACGGACGGACGGACGCACGCAATGCATGCATGCATGCATGCACAATAAAAGTTTTTAAACTCTTCTCTTAGTGGGGTCCCTTGCACAACATTTGGGGGTCCTTGGCATGAAACCGTTTGAGAACCACTGGCCTACCTTCAAGGTCTCTGTCGCCATCCAGCAGCTTGATCCCTGACTGCTTGTTAAAACCTTTGATTCATCTTCAGGCAAGTGTCTGCTTAGCCCAAAATCGGACACTCTGGCATTCCCCTGCAGATCTGCAGGGCAAATTGGGTAGATGAATATAAAAAAATAGCTTTAGATTAAACAAAGTAAAAAAAACAAAGTAATAAAAAAGCTTGTATTTCTAACATCATCTGTTTGTAATTGTATTTTCTTCTCTAACTTACCAATCAACACATTCTGGGGCTTGATGTCCCGGTGGAGAATTGGAGTATTCTGACAATGGAGCATCTTTAAGCCCATGAGAACCTGATTTGCTATCTTCCATTCAGGAAGACGGCCTCTAGGGAATGCAATTCCTTTCTTGATGTAATCTTCAATGTATTCTTTCAGCGTGTATTCACACAACTGAAGACTGAGGTATCCAAAGTTCTTATCCTCATCAAAGCCCCTGTATTTTACGATGTGAGGCCCATCACACTGTATCAAGGTCCTCTGGAACAACTCTTTCTCATACTTCAGCCCTTTAGAGGTTTTCTTAACTCTCTTCACTGCAAGTTCGATGCCATCATTTCTTAACCCCAAGAACACCTCAGTTCCCTCACATCCCGTTGCTATGCGGAATTCATCACCTTTTCCAACCACAAGACTTTCAAATTTGACAACGTTGTCATACCCAGCCTTTGTAAGCTTCTTGAACTTTTGTGTCCACCTTTCACTACTAGGGACCCACTTTCGTGGCGGTGGTGGTGGCTCTGTCTGTACGTCACGGCCTTGGAGGACACTTTCAAACAGACCAGGAAACATCTTCATCAGGTCGAAATCAGCCACATCCTGAGGACTGTAAACAGAAGCAGTGGTTCACTCAAGACAAATTCTTCATCTATCACAGGCTGCCATGTGGTCCAACTCCTCCTTTATAAAGTAGTAAAGTGCATCATAATCTTCAATTCAATTCTGGTTCAGAAACAAGTCACCTCTAGTGGTAGGCAGAGGTATTATTTTTAATCAATTAGAAAACATATATAAAAAAAATACTACTACGAATAGAAATACCTTTACCATGAGATCATTGGAATGGGATTTCAAATACGTTTAGCATTTCCTGTAATCCTTTTGTTACGTGTCAGCGTGCACTGCACATAAAATTAATAATGTCAGAACGACGCACAGCTGTGAAGACTCTCCACAGCTCTCAGCTGCTGCAGTGACATAACTGATCAGCGGACGGGACAGTAATGTCACTTACTGTAAGTGATCCATTCTCTTGCATTATGTACTTTAGTTGGGTTATCTGTAGTCACGTTTGCAATCTCAAGTCTGCACATAGGTTGGGTTCGCTCACTGCACTGTGCAGGATGGACTATAGAAAACATATTTTAGATTTTTTTTAATCTGCATTGGAACGTGGATCGGTGACGTGATAGCAGATATCCAAGACGTGAATTAAGTCATATCGGAACATCGGTGCAACTCTACTACTGACTATTCCATTAAGTGCTTTCCATGGACTACGAGCACACTTGGATCCACACCCAGGGAAGTATTCACATGTTAGAAATAAATATAATTGTACGTATAAAATGATGGGAGTGGCTACATTTTGTATAATTTTGTAATCAAATGCAACTTACTGGTTCTCACAGAGATTGTGTATGAAGTGCAGCAATCCATGTACGTTCTCAGGGTAGCGCCTCTCTGTCTCCATCTTCTGAACCAGCTGAGGTGGAAACTGGAAACACATACAACTTAAAGATAAAATTAACTCTTCTAATGGACATTAAGACAGATGTGAAATCCAAATGATGCTTTAGTCACCTTGTCTCTCCATGCGTTGAATAGTCCCTTCTTATCATACTGAGATGAACTGAGGTTTTGGTCAGCATTTTGACAGTAGTTTACAACTTCCTGTTCATTTCCAACATTTTTCAGGTAATCTACTCTCCTGGAAAAAAACATGACAAAAATAATGCAGCAAAAATATGGGGGCAACGGTGGCTTAAAAGTTAGAGGAGCACATTTGTTGCCGGAAGGTTGCCAATTCGATTCCCTGATCGGAAGGACAAATCTGGGTGGGGAAATTAATGGTCACCACCAACCCCTCCCCCAACACCAGCAAGGCACTGACCCCCCCCCAACTGCTCCAGTGGCCAACAGTATCAGACTGTGGTTGTACTGGTCAGCAACAGACTGTTGCTGACCAGTATAACCACAGTCTGATACACAGTCTTTCATTTGACCAGCAACAGACTGTTGCTGACCAGAACAACAGACTGTTGCTGACACACAGGTTTTAATGTGTGTGTGTGTGTGTGTGTGTGTGTGTGTGTGTGTGTGTGTGTGTGTGTGTGTGTGTGTGTGTGTGTGTGTGTGTGTGTGTGTGTGTGTGTGTGTGTGTGTGTGTGTGTGTGTGCAGGGTGTTGCTGAAAATATGCACTTATACTCAGCTACTATCTTGGGTATATAAATAATTTAAAAAAACAGATGTGCTTAACACAATATACTAGAAAACGTACTGTTGTATCAAACTGTACAAGATAAGCTGTAGTTGTGTATAAACACTGTATGTCTGTATGTTTCTCGAACCTTTCATTTGACCAGAAGTAGGGATGAGCCAGGCATTCCTCCACTGTAGGTCTCTTGTTTGGGTCTGTATTGATCATCTTCTTGATGAGATCCTTGGCAACCTCATCCTGAACATGGTCCAGGTTGCAGTTTCCATCAAAAATGTTGATTATACCTCTATGGCTTTCACCAAACGGATGGTGTCCTCCAGACAGGATGTAATATATCAACATTCCAGCCACCTTTAGAATAAACATGAACAATTAGTGACAGTACAGTATGTGTTGTTCTCATTGATTAAATATTGTTCTCATGAAGAATTAGAACAAACCTGGATGTCAGCGCTGCACTCATACTCTACATGTATAGTATCGCCGTTTTCATCCATGGTCTCCTTCGCCTTCCAGCATTTTGTTCCTGCACTGCTGCTTATTCCAAAATCAGCTAATCTTGCCCTCCCCCAATTATCTGCAGGGTAAATTGGGTAGAAAAATATAATAACTTTTTTAGATTTGATCAAAAATAAATTCAGTGAATGATGCTTATATTTCTAACATTAGCTGCTAGTTAATTTTAATGTATTAAATGTTTTCGGTAGCTTACCAATCAAGACATTCTGGGGCTTGATATTCCGGTGGAGAGTTGCAGGATTCTGACAATGGAGTGTTTTTAAGCTCAGGAGAATCTCTTTTAGAATCTCCTGTTCAGTCACACAGCGTCCAGGAAATTCCTTCCCCTTCATGATGTAATCTTCAATGTATTCTGCCAATGTGTATTCACATAACTGAAGATTCACATAACTGAAGACATGGAGCTCATCCACCTCAAAGTCCACATATCGTACAATTGAAGGATCATCACACTTTAAAGGACTTAACAAGCCTTTCTGGTTCTTCAGCACCTCAGAGTTGGATTTAGCCAGTCTCCTCACTGCGACTTCAGTGCCATCATCATCTTTTAACCCTAAGAACACCTCAGATCCATCACTTCCCTTTGCTATGCGGTATTTACCATCTGTCCCAAACACAACATTGCCAACTTTGACCACATTGCCCTCAACAGTGTTTGCAAGCGCCTTTAACTGTTCACGCCACCTTTTACTGACTGGGCACCATTTTCGTAATGAAAAAAAAAAATCGGAATGTTTCGGAATGTGGAGTTCTTTCAGGGTGATCCGTGTGTTCCAGCCTTGGTCTTGGGCAAACTTGTAGACACTTTGAAACAGACCAGGAAGTATCTCCATCAGGTCAAAATGTGCCGCATCATCAGGACTGTAAACAAACAAATCAGTTGTCACCCAAGATAAATTATTTTGGTGACCACTCACATCTATCACAGGCTGCCTTATGATTTACTTAAAGCACATCACATAATTCAATTCACTATTATAGCTCTTCATAATTGACAAGCTTCAATCCAAACATTATCTTTGCCCTGTTATTTATGGATGATGTGATGTTAACCTATATAAAGAAGTATAAACTAACACCCTGATGAGTGAACCACATGTGGCTCGTTTGGTTGTTTTCTAAAGTGTTACAGTTCTAAAGTGTAACACTGATAAAATAAACAATAGCGCCTGGGAGGAGGGAGTGGGAGCATCTACATAAAGTCTCTTGTTCAGTTTGTCGATTGTGATATGACCTTTGACCTGATCAGCGTAACACATAATCATCTTTTGGGGGAAGCGTTGGTTGTGATCTTGAACTTTGACCTTTTCGAAGCAGTCACCTCATCTTTGCATCAAGTGATAGCAAACACTCAGGTAGGACTAACAGACTTGGATCCACACTCATGGATGTGCTCACACGTTAAAAATAATTTTACATATAAAATGATGGGAGCGGCTACATTGTGTGTTATTTTATAATCAAATTCAACTTACTAGTACAAATGGAGATAGCGTATGATGCGCAGCAATCCAAATCCATTCTCAGGGTAGCTCATCAACCTCTCTGTCTCCATCTTCTGAACCAGCTGAGGTGGAAACTGGAAACACATACAACTTAAAGATAAAATGTCCTTTTCTAATGGACATTAGCCCTGTTAAACAATGACGCTCAAACTTTCCTTTGAATCCATTGAATCTATCGCATTTTTAACATGTTATTTTTATCTAAAATATTGTATGCAGTTTATTTAAAAAACGCAGATGTCTCTTTCTTTCTCTGTATGCGTCTGTCCATGGTTCATGCTGCGAAGCGCTCTCTATGGTGTAATAAAATGAATGATTCATACTTATATCTTATTCTATAGCGTCATTTTGATAAGCTTAAGTACTGTAATGGTTTAGATACAAGCACATAATTGTCCCACAGAATGGACGCTCTGAGCATCTGAGCCTGTGATGGAAGAATGGAACAATCGTTACCAGTGCTTGAAACTGGATATTATAATCAAAATAATCAATTCAGTCATATTAAACGTTTTTGTTTAAATAAAGGTACATGGGAAATGTGACTTGGAGGAAGTTTTACCGTGAGGTTTTTACATCGTTTTTTTGGTGGAGTCTGGTTGTAAACGGTCTACCATCACTACCAAACCACCGGCTTCGAATGCTATCAATGCATTGAATGGGAGATTATCACGTTTTATCAGACCTTTGAATGGGCGAAATAGGTGACCTACTTACCTACCCGCGATTTATCAGACCATTCATTCAGGAGCTACTGACCTACTTGGAGGCGGAGCAGTCCCCACAACAATATTTACGATTCTGTGCCTGTCGGTACATAACTCGAACGGCGCTGAGTAGGCACAGGCGAACGTCACACCGTTCAGGACGGCAACTCGGTCGCCTTAGCTCCCTCGGTGGTCCTTCACGGGGTGACAGTTCGCCTGTGACTGCGCGCCTCCGTCATGGTCCGAAACCAAAAGCGAAACCTAAACTGAACTATTAAGTCATGTCAGTTGGTAGGTCAGTATGTCTTGATAACACCCAATGAATGGTCTGATAAATCGCGGGTAGGTAAGTAGGTCGCCTATTTCGCCCATTCAAAGGTCTGATAAAACGTGATAATCTCCCATTCAATGCATTGATAGCATTCGAATCAGTGACCAAACGGCTTTGTTGCACGATGTCAAACACAGCCGATGTACAAGACCACAACATGTTGCATTTGCAACGCGTTGTGGTCTTGTAGATCGGCTCGCGTTCGGTGCACGACACCGTCGTATAACGAGTTTTACATGACGCCGTTTGGCCCAGAGCTCAGGCGGATGCAATCTTGCGAGATCAGCTGCTGTGAGAACTTAATTATTCTAGTAGAACTTTCTTTTATTTTTAATATTCGAAGGAATATTTGAATAGGGATTATTCATTAACAGCCCTAATGGACATAAAGACAGACGTGAACCCCAAATGATGCTTTACTCACCTTGTCTTTCCATGCTTTGAATATCTCAGCATACTGCTCTAATCTCCTGATGAGGTTCTGGTCTGCATTTTGAACGTTCTGGACTTCCTGTTCATTTCCAAGCAGTATCAAGTACTCTTTTCTCCTGGAAGAAATAAAACAAAAATGATGTGCCGACAAAACAAACCCACTTAATCAGTTAAACCCTATGTACTTTGCTGACTGGGGTCCCCCTGGGTACTTGGCTTCCTCCTTTATTCCCTATACAAGAGGTCGTCGGGTAAGCCTGACCCCCCCGAATACCCGAGGACCGACTCGGCTCGGTCTCGGGTGCATTCTCAATAAGTGACTCCGGGTCCAGGTCAGAATCGGTACCGCTTGTCTCGGGGCTCTGACAGTGAAATGACAGGTCCAACAAAACCAAAGTGGACCGACAATTGCAAAGTGAAAGCACTAGTGCAAAGTGCAAACAAAAATCTTGCCACAAGATGGCACTAAATGATTGGAGCACTGTCTCATTCTAAGGTGAAGGTTCAAGCCAAAATTTAGACGTGGTGGTGGTTATATAAAATATTGTTGATATTAACGTTTTGGTTAATGGTTCAAAATGGTAAAACAATCGCTGAAAATAGCAGATCTACAAGCTCAAAACACGAGATGCATAACGCATTGTAAGCTTGTAGATCATCTATGTTCACTGTATGTTAGCCTATTCACTTTTTCTCACTCATACGGGTACAAGCAGTGAAATGTTGGTGAAAGGTGTTCCACAGAGACTGCCAACATTACAGTGCAGCAATAGCTATACGTTAGCTATTGTTTGCCTAATTGACATTCCCAGAATATGGATGCTAGGGTTCATGTTGTTAAAATATATCTAGATAGAAAACCTACTGTTGAATCACATTAAAACGAGCTATGGTTGTGATTAAGCCAATAGCTCTGCCTGTTTCTAGTACCTTTCATTTGACCAGAAGTAGGGATGAGCCAAGCATTGCTCCACTGTAGGTCTTTTCTTTGGGTCTTCATTGATCATCCTCTCAATGAGATCTTTGGCAAGAACATCCTGAACATGGTCCAGGTTGTACTTTCCATCCACAATGTTGGCTTCACACCGAAAGCCTTTGCCAAACGGATGGTGTCCTCCAGACAGGATGTAATATATCAACATCCCAGCCACCTTTAGAATAAACATGAACATTTAGTGACAGTATGGTATGTGTTGTTCACATAGATTAAATTGTTCTTTAAGAATAAGAATAAGAACAAACCTGGATGTCAGTGCTGCGTTTATACCTTACAGGTATATTATCATTCAAGGTCTCCTTTGCCTTCCAGCATCTTCTTCCTGCACTGCTTGTGAGAAATGTCGTTTGTCCTCTGACAAACTGTCTGCTTTGTCCAAAACCAGACAATCTCGCCCTCCCCTTAAGATCTGCAGGGGAAATTGTGTAGATAAATATAATAAAGGGTTTAAGATTTATCACAATAAATTCAGTGAATGATGCTTATATTTCATATATAGACATTAGCTACTTATTTAAACATTTCTTCTGTAGCTTACCAATCAAGACATTATAGGGGTTGATATTCCGGTGGAGGATTGGAGGATTCTGACAATGGAGTGTATTTAAGCTCATGAGAACCTGTTCTGCAATATGTTCAGAAGGACAGCCTGCAGGAATGGGACTTTTGATGTATTCTTCCAGTGTGTATTCACATAACTGAAGAACAAGGTATCCAAAGTTCTCATCCTGTACAAAGCCCAGATATCGTACAATCGAACGATGCTCCAGCTCTGGAAGACTCAAAAAGTGTTCCTCGTTCTGCAGCACCTCAAAGTTGGATTTAGGCATTCTCTTCACTGCGACTTCAGTGCCGTCATCTCTTAACCCCAAGAACACCTCAGTTCCATCACTTCCCTTTGCTATGCGGAATAGTTTATCATTCACAAACTGAAAACTTCCAACTTTGACAACTCTGTCAGCGCACCAAAGCTTCTCTAACTGTTGTCTCCACCTTTCACTGAGTGGAATCCATTTCCGTCGTGGGGTTGGTAATGGATCCATTTCTTTGCTTCAGAACAGCTATGGGGAGACAAACATGTGAGGTCAATATATCTGCTCAGTGTCATGCACTAGGGTTACATGGCAAAAGAAGGGAGTCCACACATGATGCAAACATTTAAATGTATATTTATTTGACTATAACTTAAGAAATAAAGCAATAAACAAAAGGAATGGAATGAGGTGTGAATAAGTCAGTAGTCAGTTATGTATGCAGTGTATGAATGTGTGGAGTGTGCTGTGTGAGTGTTGTATAGAAAGTGCAAAACTAAACAAAAGGGTTGAGCCCACTCAGGCCAGGTGGCACCCAAGACAGGCTCTAGAGAGGATATGGAGAGAGATACAAAGATTTCAAGGAGAGGACCTTATATACTCTGCCACACCCAATACCCCAGGTGTAGCAAGTTGGCCTGACGGCCTGCTCCACTCTGGCAATCACCAAGGCTGTCGGCTAGCCAACAGTGAGGCAGAGGGCAGGGCCGTCACACCCCCCTCCTTAAGAATGGGGTTCCACCACATTATCTACAAAACAAAAAGAATAATTAATAACCAATACCAACAACAAACACATTTTCTTAAATAGCCACCATATATAACAATGCCCCTACAGCCCACAACTACACATTTCCATAAGTAACTCTTACCAAAATAACAAAATGTGCCCTGTGTGCTCAATACCTATGCATACCTGTTACCTCCTCCACTTTGCCACACCATCCTGCCCCCAGCCTCAGCAACCTTGGTACCAGGAGCGAATTAAGAGAACCAGAGACAGGACAGTCTATAGTGAAAAGGAAACAACCATAGGATGAACAACAGAACACGAAACATGTGATCTACGATCACGTTTTCAAACCCTTTTGGTATGGCAAATACTCAAACTGTGGCTGCAAAAAAGCCCATCGCATCAGCCTCTGATGAACGGATGTCAGTGTATTGTGATCTGTCAAGCATTGAGAACTGTTCAAACAACCTTGTAAGGTGAACTCAGAAGTTGCACCCTCTTCTGGTGTAACTGTTGTAGGAAAGGACCTAGCCACTCTGGCTGTACAAAGAGAAGCATTCACAGTTCCCCCATTTCCCCCTTTACCAACAGTTTGACTTGAGTAACATGGTTTTGTCACCTGTCGCTTTGTTTTAACTTGTTTGTTTTGGTTTGATGAACATTTTTTCCAAACTGACCCAGGCCATTTTCGAGTGATCATATTTGGTACCTGATCTGCCCACACTCGCTCTCCACAGAGATCGTTACCAAGAATGATGTCCACACCTTCAACTGGCAACTCTGGCCGCACCCCCATGTGAACTTCTCCACTCAACAAATCTGAAACGAGAGACATTTTATGAACTGGAACTGGAAAAACACCCATTCCCATTCCTTGAATTGAAATAGTCTCTCCAGTGTCTGTTTCAGATGAAAAGGGCAACACAGAGGCCCTCACAAATGAATCAAGTGTACCACAGTCTCGCAGTACCTTTACTGGCACTCTTTTGTTGCTTCCTTTGACCGCTAAGAACCCCTCCGAGATGAATGGTAGATACCCATTCATCCACGGCTGCAAGAGCGTACTCTGCTGAGGCAACGCAATTGGCCTGATGCCAATGCAGCAGGTCTAATCTGTGAGGTGGAGACATTTTCTTTAGATCTGAGAACTGGACATTCATTTTTCCAATGTCCATTACCTTTGCAGTAATGACATACACCAACTGAGTTGTCCTGCATGCTTGGTGTCACTCCATGGTCAGCCTTGTGGCCATGGAACTCAGAACCACTTGCTACATGAGAAAATGTATCCCTGTAACTTTTGTGTGTGCTCTGACCACTGAAGTTGCTTTTGTGAACCAACACGTACTCGTCACCCAAGACTGCTGCTTCACCTGGAGTCTTTACCTTGTTCTCAGCTATGTATGTGGCAACATTACAAGGTACAGTGTTTTTGAATTGCTCCAATACCACCAGGTTAAACAGTTCTTCAAATGTATTGACCTCTGACGATGAACACCAACGAGAAAACTGCGTAGTTAAATCTCGCACAAACTCAACATGAGACTGACCATCACGTTTCCTCCAGCTACGGAACCGCTGTCTATATGCCTCTGGCACAAGCTCATATATTTTAAGCACTGCAGATTTCACCTTCTCATAATTCCTACAATCAATAGGACTCATAGCAGCAAATGCTTCCTGTGCTTTACCGGTCAGTACACACTGTAACATTAAAGCACAATCTTCATTTGGCCAATTTCTTGCATCTGCTACCCTCTCAAATAATGAAAAGAAGGTATCCGGATCCTTCTCATTAAACTTGGGAAGTAGCTTCAGATTTGTGCCAACATCAAAAGATGAACCATGTGCACAAGCCTTAGCTGACCCTTTGTCAGTGCTCAGTGAAGCTGCTGACAATTTGCCCTGTTGAATCAACTCTAATTTTTTGTATTCCAACTCTAACCTGGTCATCTCAGTTCTTTGTTTAATTTTTTCCAACTCCAACAAATGTTTCTGCTTCAAAACCAAAAGCTCCCTTTGTTGCTTAAAACTTAAAACAGATTCCTCCTTAGTCTCATCTTCCTCATCATCTTCCTCCTCAACTTCCTCAACTGGCTGAAGGATCCCCTTCGCCACTAAACCTCTCATTATACTGTCCTTCATAGGTGCCTTGAGCTTTTCTGTCACTGGAATTTCATATTGAGCGGCTATCAACAGTAACTGTTCCTTGGTACACAGGTCCAACAGCTCCACTGCTGGAGATTTAACAAAGTCTTGGACGGAACTCATGTTTGTGTTCAGATTACCAAAAGTACAGTGTTGGGGCTATGAGGTACAAGGCAAGTATAGGGCAGTTTAACCAAGTGGAACAAACCCCACCCTAATCTACCTAATTTGTCCTACCTACCTACCTATCTCATTCCTATGGTCGGCCACTGAGCATGAGAATTTCTTCCCTCCAGCCACCTATTGTGACCCTCAGAATCTGCCGCTACACAAGACCACACTAAGGGTATATTAAAGAAGAAAAAAAAACTGATACCCTTTCGGCACCAGTCTCTCAGGGATTTGTTCCTAATAAAACTACCCCAACCTACCCCTGTAACACCCAAGTTCCAACACTTACCTGATAATCTGCTCTCTGGGGCCAAAATGCTGCTCCATTTCCAACTCTCAGGAAATCCAAACCAAACTCATGTGTGAAACTCCCAACAAAACAAAATCAATTTCCAAATTTAACTGAGTTTCCAAATTTAAACCAAATGAACTTTAAGACGAGCCCCCATTTTGTCATGCACTAGGGTTACATGGCAAAAGAAGGGAGTCCACACATGATGCAAACATTTAAATGTATATTTATTTGACTATAACTTAAGAAATAAAGCAATAAACAAAAGGAATGGAATGAGGTGTGAATAAGTCAGTAGTCAGTTATGTATGCAGTGTATGAATGTGTGGAGTGTGCTGTGTGAGTGTTGTATAGAAAGTGCAAAACTAAACAAAAGGGCTGAGCCCACTCAGGCCAGGTGGCACCCAAGACAGGCTCTAGAGAGGATATGGAGAGAGATACAAAGATTTCAAGGAGAGGCCGCATTTTGAACAAGTTGTAATCTGTCAGTTGTTTTCTTTGGCAGGCCAGAGTAGAGTGCGTTGCAGTAATCAAGCCGAGAGAAAACAAAAGCGTGGATCAGCGTCTTTGCATCGTCTAACGACAGATAGTCTCTAATTCGAGCAATATTTCTAAGATGAAAGAAAGCAATCTTGGTGACATGATTAATGTGTGTATTGAAATTCAATTCAGAATCGATAATCACCCCCAGGTTCTTTACTGTGGTGTTACTTTCTACAGCCAGGTTACCAAGTCTACTTGTTATTGATTCTCTCTGCTCACTGGAGCCAATTATGAGAACTTCTGTTTTATCCTCATTTAGCTTAAGAAAGTTCTCACTCATCCAGCATTTTATACTGGACAGACAGGTCAACAATGGGTCTAGAGCGCAGGGGTCGTCTGGAGCTACTGAAAGATACAGCTGGGTATCATCAGCATAGAAATGGAAGTTCACTCCGTGATCGGCGATGAGTTCTCCCAGCGGTAGTATATACAGGGAGAACAATAAGGGACCCAGAATTGAGCCCTGTGGAATACCAGAACAGATGTTGTGTTTGTCTGAGTCAAAGTTAGCTAGACTGACAAAATAGCTTCTGCCTGTTAGGTAAGAGTGAAACCAAGACAAGGCTGTGCCTGACAAACCAATCCAGTACTCCAAACGTTGTAGTAGAATTGTGTGATCAATCGTATCAAAAGCAGCGGTTAAGTCAAGAAGTAGGAGAACAGATACATTTTTGTCGTCAGCGGACACCCTTAGATCATTAATTACTTTTACAAGTGCTGTTTCTGTACTATGACCTTTCCTGAAGCCAGATTGGAATTTGTTATGAACCTTATTGTTCTGTAGGAACACATCCAGTTGATGAAAGATAGTTTTTTCTAAGACCTTGCCCAAAAATGGCAGATTTGAGATTGGTCTATAATTACCCAGCACCAATGGATCAAGGTTGTGTTTCTTGAGTAGCGGCCTGACTACAGCCGTTTTCAGTGAGTCTGGAAAGACGCCTGAAAGTAGAGAGCTGTTTACAATTCTTAGGATATCTCCAATAACACTGTCTAAAACCTCTTTGAGAAACGGGGTGGGTACTACATCCAGTGAGCAAGATGATGATGTCATCTGTGATATAGTTTTACGGAGTTCCTCTTCATTAATTGCGCAGAATGATATTAGGCTTCCTCTGGAGGGATCTACATTTTTGCACCATGCACCATTTGCCGCATTTGCAGTGCTAGCAGCAGCATTCATAATACCAGCTCGAATGCTAAAAATTTTGTTTTCAAAAAAGGATGCAAACTCATCACACTTAGCTTTAGAGGCAGGGAGCGACTCCTTGTAAGCCTGGGGGGGGTTTAAGAGATGTTCAATGGTAGAGAATAAGACTCTGGCATTTTGCTTGTTGTCATTGATAATGCGTGAAAAATATGCCTGCCTTGCCAAGCGCAGTGCTTTGTTATAGGCCACTGTTGACTTCTTAAAGATCTCTAGGTGGACAGTGAGTTTGTTTTTTCTCCAAATTCGCTCAGCTTTACGACATTCTTTCTTGAGTGAGCGCATGTGCGCGTCGATCCAGGGTGTTACTCTAGAGTTAAGTTTCTTTTTAGTTTTCATAGGAGCCACTATGTCGAGAGCTGACTCTAATTTGAGATTAAAATGTTGAACCATATCATTCACTGAGGGAGCATCAAGTAGGGGGGGCACCTGCACACACGCCAGATGACGAGGAAACTCGTTTGCTGCAGATAAGCTAAAAAAACGTTTTTTTATAGTATATTCTGTATTGTTTTTCCCTAGATCAGAGACAGTCATATTAAAACACAATAAATAGTGGTCTGTTAGTTTGGGCTTATCAATAATACTGTCAACAGTGATATTCAAACCTTTAGTGATCACCAAGTCCAGGGTATGGCCATGTTTATGTGTTGGCCCAACAACATGTTGAATAAAGTCAAAGTTGTGCAGTAACTGTAGGAAACCCATAGCCACAACATCCGAAACAATGTCAACATGTAGATTAGCATCTCCAGTAATCAGAGTTCTGTCATAATTAGTGGAACAGATAGATAAAAGTTCTGATATTTCTGTTAGAAATAAGGCTTTGCTGCACTTTGGAGGTCGATACATACTAATCATAAGCACAGAGGATTGACTCTCCAATATGGGAGAGTCAATTTTTTTGGGGAATTTTTACTTTACTGGAGTATTTCCCATTTTCAATACTTCTACTCCACTACATCTCAGAGGCAGATATTATACTTTTACTCCACTATAATTATTTGAAAACTTTAGTTACTAGTTACTTTGCAGATATAAATGATTACATTATAAAACATACATTAACCACTTCAGCCCTATTTCATACCTAGGCTATTTGAAAATAGCAGATCTACAAGCTCACAACGCGTCACATCGCCACGCGTTGTGAGCTTGTAGATCTGCTATTTTCAAACATTTTAGTACTTTTATTCGTATTACTTTAAGTATATTTTGATGCCAATACTTTTGTACTTTTACTCAAGTAACATTTTGAACACATGCCCTTTACTTGTAACAGAGTACTTCTAAATGTGGTATTGATACTTTTACTTAAGTAAAAAAATGTCAGTAATCTTTCCACCACTGGTGGTTAGGTTGAAGGTTTCATATCTGTCATTTCTCAGCGCTAGACATGATCTACTTCCTCTTTGTGAGCACATCCTCTGCTCTCATGAGAGCAGAGGATGTGGTCACAAAGAATAAGTTGTTATCTGCATTTTCATATGTACCCACACGCACAACCGTTAACTTCACCTTGTCAAAACAAGATGGCGCCGATATGCACAGCGGCGAACTTCACCCTGTCAAAACAAGATGGCGCAGAGACAAGTGGACTTGCTTGGTCTCCACACAAATAACCTTTGATTTCCTATACTAACACATCAGGTCAAAATGCATGTCAGATCCTGTGTCTAGGTGAGACATGACCTTTGACACGATCTAAATGTCTCAATAGAAGAGCAGAGAGACAAAATATAACCACCCCAATTATATAAGTTATATTGTATTATCATACTCTACCGTACAGATTGGACAAAATTACTATTTATTCATAAACAAAAGTTACATTGTGCCTCTTTAAGTAGATCTCATGTCATTATGTTTACAGAACATGTTTTTAAAAATACTTGAAGTATAAGTAAAAGTGCATTTCTTAATATTTATATATAATAAAATATACATAAATGCTGTAATGTTTTCACAATGGATTTATAGGACCTTGTAACTCTTGTTTCAGAGAAGTAACTATATCTGAAAGCACCTGCACTGCATGCACTGATGTGTTTGTAGAACCACTACGTTATACAAAGCCTGCAGAAACACCTATAAAAACATAGAAATGACTGAGGAACCAGAACTAAATACTTTTACTCCTATACACCCATACAAGATGTAACAAAGAGGCGAGTGTAAAAGTACATTATTTGTCTTGGAAATGTACTCAAGTAAGAGTGATAAGTATCAAAACAAGAAATGAGATCTAAAAAGAAATAAGATCAAATATACATGATTTGAAGGAAACAGGATAGGTGAGCACCAAGGAAGAGTGGGCGGTGTTATATTGGCTATTTTTTTCAAAATGTAAAAAGTAAATTATACATACACATACAAATGTTAAGTATTCATGATTAGAACATGCTTAAACATTCGACAATTAAAATCGAACATTTCTACAATTGCTAGAAATTGCTACAAAACCTGTATATCCTCATTTTGGGGCAAAAACAAGAAGTTGAAGGATAAAATTACGTCTGATAATGATGTCCCGTGCATGTTCACATCATGTAGGCCTATACTTTACATTACTTAACACTCGCGTGTCTAAGCGGTCAGCCTGACCGATTGTTTGTCTTTGAAGTGGATTATCTTTTCTCATGAAGCTCTCAGAAGGTTCCCCTTCCATGACTTTTCCTAAATGTTCGATTCAAAACATCTATCTTATTTTATTTTTTCATCTGAAACGTTTTCTCAATATGAAATTAGTCATACTCATACCATTCCTGATGTTATTTTACGGCTAATTTGACCGCTCCCAGCCTCCCACCCTTTCTCCCACAGCCAGAGAGCTCTTCACACCTCCAGACCACCCTGGAGATCATCATTGTTCAAGTTAATGGATTATTTGCATTTCACTGTCAGCTAGGAACATGGCATATTTGCCATATTTTGATCACCAACATGTTACTAATTATAGAGAATGTGAAATTATTGTAGTTGGTTGTTTATTCCCTGTGCAATGGATGAACTAAATGTATAGTGTGTGGTTCCGAACGTCTCTCTCTCTCTCTCTCTCTCTCTCTCTCTCTCTCTCTCTCTCTCTCTCTCTCGCGCGCAGGCAGTGTTGCCATGTCTGCTTATTATAAGCGACTTTCGGCTTGTTTTTCTATGAAGTCTTTCTATGAAGACGCGTTGTGAGCTTGTAGATTGGGTATTTTCAATATATATATATATGTGTATATAGGTCATGTGGCCTAGTCGCTTGTTTTGGGCTTGTTTTCATAGACCTGGCTGCTTATTGCTCTCGCAATCTGGCAACACTGACGACAGGCAGGAGAGTAGAATCGTCAGTGTTGATGACTCCAAGTAATCGTCTGTGACGTGTGAGGACGTGGCTGTTCCACCTGTTTACTAGTATGTCTGTTTGTGGCAGTGATGCGTCATGGACTTAACCTATGAGTGTATGAACCGTGTAGCTGTCGCCTTCGTAGCGTCTTGGCACCGCACAGGGACAGCCTACCTCCGTCTTCAGACAGCAGTCATACATTTAACTTTGAAAAGTTAATCTGTGTAACTTGAGTTATTAACTTTTTCACATTTTGCAAACAACTGCCAATGGCATAGCTTATATAATGCACAGTTTTCTATGCATTTCGGGGGTTTTGCCTGCCCACATTTGGTGTTCACCCGCACAGAATAGGTGTCGCTTATTTAAATTTCTGGGAGTTGGCAACCCTACCCACACAGCAGCACGCTGTAGCCTAGCCTAGCCTAGCATGTAGCCTGTGGTCCCATGAGCAGAGCATCACGGTCCGGTCCGGTCCAGACCGTCCCATGCCACGGTGACAAACACACTAAACTAAAACTCCAATAAATCCACAACAATAGACACAAGCAAATTATGCAGTGAATAAACTGTAAATAATGTAAATACCTTTTTAACTGTTTTAATACTTACCTATAACCCTAGCCCTAATCAGTGCTCAAACAGGCCTGTATACCAAGCGTGCAAAAAGGGAAAAAAACACTTACTGAAAGCAGTCCAGGACAAAGTGTGGCCAGTGTCTACTGGTGAGACATGGGCGAATCCAGCATCGCCAGTGGAAGGTTGAGCCGTTTTTGAAAAAAAAGTTTGTTTTGATGCCAATACTTTTGTACTTTTACTTGTAACAGAGTACTTATAAAAGTAAAATCGGAATACTTCTTCCGCCACTGCCGGTAAGCCTGCTGTCTGTGGCGAACGCGTCCTCTTCGTGAAGGGTTGGTTGCTGAACGTTCACTGATATAGAACAGGGAAGTTGTTGCAGAAAAAGCGAACTTGACTTCGAGACAGTTGTCAACAGGAAACCAGTGGTGGAAAGTAACTAAGTACATTTACTTTAGTACAATTTGAGGTATTTTTTACTTTACTGGAGTATTTCAAATTTTCTGTTCTTTTACTTTTACTCCACTACATCTTAGAGACAAATATTGTACTTTTACTCCATTACAATTATTTGAAAACTTTAGTTACTAGTTACTTTGCAGATATGAAAAAACATTATATTATAAAACACACATTAACCATTTTAGCCCTATTTTATACCTAGGCTATTTGAAAATAGCAGATCTACAAGCTCACAATGCGTAGCGATGCGACGCATTGTGAGCTTGTAGATCTGCTATTTTCAAACATTTTAGTACTTTTACTTTCGGTACTTTAGTACATTTTGATACCAATACTTTCGTACTTTTACTCAAGTACATTTTGAATTCCGGACTTTTACTTGTAACAGAGTACTTCTGCACTGCAGTATTGATACTTTTACTTGAGTAAAACATTTGAGTACTTTTTCCACCGCTGCAGGAAACCACAAGCAGGGTGAGGTTGACTCAAACCAAGTGCAAGCAAGCGCACAAGGTTAAACATTAACTCCTCCATGTCAGACAGTGCTTACGGATTAACTATTAATGTTGATCAATGAAAATGCTTTATTGTGGAACAACGTAATAAAAAAAAAGAAACTGTGATCATGATTTCATGCTATGAT
>NC_137607.1:2346384-2351384 GCF_963280865.1 Gymnoscopelus braueri
TCACATTTCTAAAGCCTTTTCAACTGCAATGAAACAATAAATCTTTGCCTGCGGGTGTCGCTATTGAGGGATTTTGCCTGTCAATCATCGCCTCTGCTCCGCCCCCCCCAAAGGAAAGGATAGGGGAGGGGAGGGGCGAGGAGGAGAGTGGGCGGGATTAATCGGCTGTGACCTCACTGCCGAAGGGCCAAGCTCAGATTACTTTTCAGCCTAATTATTCAGAAAACCCCAGACCACAGAAAATCCACTGAATGTTCAAAGTTTTTTGGGTGTAATTGAGGTCATAAAACCCCCAATAAAACATACAAAATAAAAAAGTGAAAATGAATGTCATAGAACCTTTAAAGTTATACAATGCAGAATCCCAAATAACGATTTTTAGCAACCTCTGCTGGTCACTACCGTCACTGCATACAATTTCCGTAATCCTCGATTACCCAGAATTCCATTCGTTTTCACCGGAAGCCGGAAGCGTTTCAAAAAGCGATCTTTTAATTGTTTTATACTATCTACGGATCGTTTCTCTTAGCCAGTGGAGCATTAGTTACCATGAGCTGTGCTTTCTTTTTCTGTTCTTTTTCGATCTTCCAATCCTACATTATCTTAACATCAGCGTGAGGTTCCTTTTTGTTATAGCGCGGTAGTTCCTGGCCAAACAGGAAACCGTTCCTGGGGACGTCGGCCACGACGTCATGACGTTGGCCAGGAACGTCATTTCCCCGGGAAAGTCCCCCCAGTCCACTTTCAATAGAAAATATATAAATAAAAGGCTTCCGGGGGTGAAATTCACGGAGTGGGTGTTGTGAAACTTTTGCCACTCGCAAAAGATATACAATTTAACTTTAGTTTTGTTGAAAACGTTACCTAGTATTACTTTAACTTCATATATGTGGTCAATTAATCATGACAGAGCCTATTTAAAAATAAGAAATCAGAGAACCGGCAGGGGCGGGCAGTGACACGCATGTATCCGAATAAGGCAACATTTTGGGCATGGCCGTCTCAAAAGTCCCGTTGCGTCACATTAGTCTGGAGGTGGTAAAAATGCACTGCTGATTGGCTGAAGGGGAACAACTGCTGATTGGCTGAAGGGGTTGTCAGTCAACGGTATTACTCCCGCCCAACTCCAGCCCACAGTCAAAAACACACACAGGTTATCGTGCCAGACTCCTTCCTGAAATCAAATGGAAATTAGATTTTAGGGAGGGAGGGGCTTTACCAGGCTAACGCCACGCAGCGGAGAGCTGGAGACATCCATGTCACGTCACACTGTCACAGCGATTAAAGGGATAGTTCACCCCCAAAAATACTTTTTTTCCTATGGATTAGTCACCCCATGGAGACTTGTATTCATGGCATTTCTTGTCTCATTCCTAAGCCAATATAATTTGATGACCGGCAGCGGTTCCGGTAGGAGACACAAAGAGTCTCCTTTGTGTCTCCTACCGGTCTGCTGGTCAACACACTTGGTGTGTTCTTGGTGTGTTCTTTTTAGAGAGAGAGAGAGAGAGAGAGAGAGAGAGAGAGAGAGAGAGAGAGAGAGAGAGAGAGAGGGAGAGGAAGAGGGGGAGAGATGGAGACAGAGAGAGACACGTTGCACCCAGAACAGTTTTATGAAAACATGAACCAACTTGTTGGAGGCCTGCAGAGGATGAGACGTTCTCGTTGGCCTTTCACGTCTCGTTGGTCTCGTTTTACATCAAATGAACCTTCATTTGCATAATCACATCATAACCCTGCTCCTCCTCCTCCTCGACCTTCATCACTGCCCCCCCCCCCCCCCATGTCTACTCTGCTTTGACTCCTCAGGAGTTGATGCCCCCTCCATCCATCTGTCCGTCCGTCCTTCCGTCCACCCCTTCTCTGTCTGTCTGTCTGTCTGTCTGTCTGTCTGTCTGTCTGTCTGTCTGTCTGTCTGTCTGTCTGTGTCTCTCTCTCTCTCTCTCTCTCTCTCTCTCTCTCTCTCTCTCTCTCTCTCTCTCTCTCTCTCTCTCTCTCTCTCTCTCTCTCTCTCTCCCCCCTCCCAGGTAAAGCTCATGTGTGTGAATGGCTTTTGCACATGAGCTTTGCTTTTCCCGGCCAAGATGGAGTCCAACGGATTTCCTGCCAAAACAGACGGCGAGAAAAAGATGGCACGACAGAGAGAGAGAGAGAGAGAGAGAGAGACAGAGAGAGACAGAGAGAGACGGAGGAAAAGCCAGCAGTCGTTTTCCCATATTAACCCTCTGTGTGTGTGTGTGTGTGTGTGTGTGTGTGTGTGCGCGTGTGCGTGCACGTGCGTGTGCTCGTGCGTGCGTGTGTGTTGCACCGAGAACAAGTCTTATGAAAACACGGCCAACAGATGAACTCAATCATATAAAGCAATATATTTTTGTAGGCTATTTTCCGGTGGAAACGCAGCGTTCCAGGACTTAACCACGGGTCAATAAGGAAGACAAATTAACATGCAGGAAGTCAACATGGTTACAGGACGATGACAGCGGGCCTCCAGGGGGCGCTAGGTGGGCACGGGGCCAAGCGCTACGGAGCGCTAACCGAGTCGCCACGCAAAGGACAGCGGTCACTGTGCATCAGGCATCACTCATCAGTGGCAGGTCACTTCTACAGAGTGACTGACACCCACAGCCACAACCCCAGGGGGAGACACCATGAGAGGAGAGGAGAGGAGAGGGGAGGAGAGGAGAGGAGAGGAGAGGGGAGGCGAGGCGAGGCGAGGCGAGGCGAGGCGAGAGGAGAGTATATATGTATATATATATATACACACACCGTAGTTCAGCTAACTAAGCAGCTGAGGGCGCCATGTTTGTAAGTGTTTTCTTTGTATTGTGAAAGGTAAGCAGTGTTTTATGGCTGCCTGATGAATCTTTATGAAACTTACTTTAAAAACGGCCATTGATATAATTTGTTGCCTTGCAGAGTGAGCTATGTGAACTGTATTTTGGAGAAAACGTTTTTGTAGTTAAATACTGGATTTAAATTGACCAGTTACATACATAGAAGAGCGCCCATAGTGGGAATTCTGCAAGGGAAATATTTGTACATGTGTTTTGTTTTGTTTTGTTTTGTTTTACCAATGTTATGGCATTATTTAGCATTAGGACATTAGGACGTTTTTAATAAGAGTGTTTTCTTTCTATTGTGAAAGTGGAATGACCAGAGCCATTGCCAGCAGCAGAGACAAAGCACGGTGAGCAAAATAAATCTCAAGTCTCAACCACAATCCAGAACCACCGACGCATCAAGATGACTTTTCTTCTCCTCTACTGTGGAGTCTGTTCTCCTTTACGGATGTTGAGTGCTGGACACTGACGCAGGCCCTACAGAAGTCCCTGGATGGATGGGTGCTACGCCACAATGCTACGTGTGCTACTGAACATCAAACAGGACCAACACATTACCAACACACGTCTGTAGGGGGAGCCACCACGTGTGTCTGAGAAGATAGCAGTCAGGAGGATGAGACTAGCCGGTCACTCTAGTCGACACCGATAACTTCCTGCCAGAAAGCTTGTGCTGTGGGAGCCAACACGCAGAGGTATTTTTGCATCGTTTTACAACCATTTTATTTAAGTACAGTGCAATATCAATAGTCTTTTTATTATTGTATTTATTTTTATTTACTGCCAGGTCACATACTTAGTTTTTTTGTTTGTTTGGTTTGGTTTTGGGCTCGCTGTTTGTTTGTTTTGTTTTTTCATTGTGTGGTTATTCTTTCAGTTGCTGTTGGTAGTTATGGCTGCCAGTTCCCACCTGATGTTGTGTGGGAGTTCTGACTGCTCCAGACCGTACTGAATAACTGCTAGCTTACATAATGTCTTGAAGCTAGGACTCAAGTCTAAGACATACAGGTCATCTGGTGTTAATAATCCTCCAAAGAAGAAGATACGATCTCCCACCATGCAACAGCACATCTCAGACGTTCCTTTCCCCTTGGGCTCAACCTTCTTCCAGGAGAAGGTCTCTGGATTTAATCTCCACAGATCATTAAGGTATTTATCGTTGAAGCCGCCATATATGTACAGCTCTCCATTGTAGGTAAAGGCTGAATGATCCTCACGTCCTTCTGGAAGTAGCTGTGCAGAAGGTGTGTTCAGCCAGCAGCCGGTCTCTGTGTCAAACACTCTGATGGTGTTGTGGTAGACCCTCTGGTCCCGCCCAAAGCCCCCAAATACAAACATCTTTGTCCCAAGGATGGTGGCAGAGTGACGTTCTGTAGCAGGAGGTGGAGTACCTCCGGTGATAATTGAAGTCCAGACCATTGTGGTGGTGTCCAACTTGTGTGTGTCATTAAAGTAATAAGTCTGCCAGTTGAATCCTCCATGTATATACATGACCTTCCCCAAAACACAGGCTGAGTGGTAGCTCCTCTCCTCTGGAACAGTCCCAGAAACCTTTGGTTTGAACCATCTGTGGGTGTTGACATCAAATGCATCAAGCCGGTTGCAGCGCTCGTCTTCCTCGCACCCTCCCCAGAAGTAGATGATATCTTCTATGAGCACAGCTGTGCAGCCAGAGCCCCCGGAGGGAACCTCAAGGGGACGTCCTCGTCTTCCAGGTGTCACTGGGGTCAACTTCCTCCAGAGCAAAGACACTGTGTTGAAGACCTGCACATCAATCTGATCCTTGGTTTTCTTGTCAGTATTCCTTCCAAAGTAGTACAGCTTGTGTCTCACTGCTACAGCAACACCATCATCTTTCTTTGGTGATCCTTTCTGATGCAACGTCCATGTAAACATTTTTAACACAACAGTTAATGGTGAATTGAAGTTAAAAAACTGTTGGTTTCTTGCTCTGTAGAAGAATTAAGTGCTCTAAGAGCCAAAGAATTACGCTTCTAACTTCTACAGCTTTTACAATCTTGGTCAAAAGAGTCTTGAAGATAACAGGGTTGAAGAGATCTGTGTTGAAGAATTGAGTCTTGGAGAAGCAAGAATGTTTGTAGATTATTGGGAGCGTTGATTCAATCTGAACTCTCTCTGAGGTTGCAGTGCTTTTTATCC
>NC_137607.1:2356384-2392570 GCF_963280865.1 Gymnoscopelus braueri
CGTGTGTTTTTGATGAATCTAACATGTTAAAAATTGAGTTTGAAGTTATAATGGGTTTGTATAGGAAGGGGGCGTGTCTGATCAAATGAATATCAAATATCTAAATACTGAATCAAGCAACTTAAAAACGGTATGGGGGGCCCACAAAAGCCTGAGTAGACGATAAAATGACCCAAAGTTTTTTTGAAAGTGAAATATCCCTTTAATGCGGCCCGCAGGTTTTCAGCCAACCCGATCTCCAGAGATTACCGTAACATTGCACGGAACGAGTGCACTTCATTCCGTGGATAGCCGCCTCGGAACTCCCGAATTGCGTGCATATGGTACGGCGCTGCCTTTGTGACAAAACCATTTCGGAGGCGCGCAGTCACAGGCGAATTGTCCCCCCGTGAAGGACCACCGAGGGAGCTAAGGCGACCGAGTTGCCGTCCTGAACGGTGGGACATTCGCCTGTGCCTACTCAGCGCCGTTTGAGTTATGTACCGATAGGCACAGAATCGTACATTTTATTGTGCGGACTGCTCTGCTTCCGGGTTTTTCCGTGTTGCGACTGGTTACGCCCACCGTGGGACTCGCCGTACATATGCACGCAATTTGGGAGTTCCGAGGCGACTATCCACGGAATGAAGTGCACTCGTTCCGTGCAATGTTACGGTATTCTCTGGAGATCAGGCTGTTTCAGCTGTTACAATTCCAAACATGCAAACATGACCCGCTTTAATACTTCAGTCTATATTAGTAGCTTAATGACTAGTATTACAATCTAGTATAACAAGTCTTTTTTATGTCCAATGTACTTGTATTTAAGTTCATAAAGTTAACTTAATTATAACTAAATGCATTTGAAATGTTGTAAAAATCTTACTTTTCAGGATTCCAATTACAAAATAGCAAAAAATAATTCAGGATTCCAATTACAAAGTATCTTGTTGATCAGCTATTTTTGCAACTTTTGTGTGAAATACTAGAATGACGAAGTAGGGCATTAATTTAGGAAAAAAGTTAAAACATATCCTAACACCCTAGCACCCTCCTAACCCCCCCACCTCCTGTGTGTAAAGTAACTAAGTAAATTGACTTAAGTATTGTACTTGCTTTAGTTTTGTTAAAAACAATGTTTGCGTAGATTCTTCTTTTCTATTCTATCAATTTATCTGATGAAATTAGTTTAAAAACTTTTTGAACATTTTTTTGAACTTCTGCTGCTCTGTAAAAGCTTTGTCTTTTTCCTTTAGATTTGCTTTAGTTTTGTTAAAAACAATGTTTGCGTAGATTCTTCTTTTCTATTCTATCAATTTATCTGATGAAATTAGTTTAGTTAAACCAATGTGTTACTACATTTTCTTTTTCTAACCAAAGAAGTTTCAAAAAGGGTAGGCAAAATAAGCCACGGCTTCAGCCTACACCTTTTCGGTACCACTTGTATAAGTGGACTCTAATGTATGTTTGTATTTTGTTGTTTGTGTTTTAAATGGACCGAAATAAAGATTTACTACTACTTAAGTACAATGTTGAGGTATGTGTACTTTACTTGAGTATTTCCAATTTCCAATACTTTTACTTCTACCCTACTACATCTCAGAGGCAAATATTGTACTTTTACTCCACTACAATTATTTGAACATTTTAGTTACTATATTATTACATTATAAAACATACATTAACCACTTCAGCCCTATTTTATACCTAGGCCATTTGAAAATAGCAGATCTACAAGCTCACAATGTGAAGCGTTGTGAGCTTGTAGATCCGCTATTTTCAAATATGTTTGCACTTTTTAGTACATTTTGATGCCAATACTTTTGTACTTTTACTCAAGTCAATTTTGAATCCTGGACTTTTTACTTGTAACAGAGTATTTCTATATTGCAGTATTGGTATACTTTCACTTAAGTGAAGAATTTGAGTACTTTTCCCACCACTGCTCCTATAGCAATCCTCCTAACGCCTAGCACCCCTTTGAGGACCCATATAGGGGTCTCGGACCCCCTGTTGAAAACCCCTGTCCTTTAGAGCACCAAAGTCTGACGTAATTTACCAACAATATGTGCCTTCTTGGGAGTGAGACTGTGTTGAATTTACCCATCCTACCTGGTTTGCGGTTTTTCCCCCCATTCTGAATCCCCATAGACGTGTTTAATATCGCGTCAAATAAGAACTGTGTTCCAAAAATAAACTAATGATCCCGGCGGTTTGACTCTTATGGATATGAAGCAACAACTGACGGTGAGAAAACGATAATGTTACTTCCGCCGAATTAGTTACATTTTCGCCAGAAACAGACTGTATCAAATATGAGTGACTGACTATCATAAACGATACAGAACCTCCTCCCTGACAATATCGCCGAGGCAGTTTGTTTATTTTTGTCTCCGCCAGGCCGAAAGGCATGGCGAGAGAGTATGTTTTGCCCCCTGTCCGTCCGTACGTCCGTCCGTGTGTGTGTGTGTGTGTGTGTGTGTGTCCTGTCTGTCCGTTACCACCAAATCTCCGGCACCGTTGGCCCGGTCGCTGCGAAACTGTGCACACCCACTCCCTGGATGCCAATTCAGAACCTCTGCCCCACGTTTCTCTCATGGGCCTGTTATAGCGCCACCAGGTGGCCGATTTGTGCAAAACCCATTTTTTTCCATTACTCCTACAGCTTTTATCCAAACGTCATGCAAATCGGTACACAGTATCTCTATAGTCATGTAATCAACCCGGATCTGTCTCATTTTTCATATTCCATCCTCATTGGCTAAGGTTGGCTTCCAAAGTTTGCAGGATTGGTCCGTTTTGAACAAACTGCCTCAAATCATGAACGCAGCTTAAAATTGCACACGCACATTCCCACTAGGCCGAGGAAGAAATGCCACTTGAAATTTTTCAAATCAGCCTCATGGTGGCGCTGTAACAGGCCAATATGCATTTTTAACTATAACTGCACCGATCTGCGTGAAACTTTGAAACTTTGCACGCACACTCCCTAGAGGCCAAGGAAAAACCTCTGCACTGCATTGTTCAGATCTGCTTTTTACAGCGCCACCAGGTTTTTCCTTCAGATTCTGTCCAAAAAACACGCAAATTGGTACACAGTATCTCCATAGTCATGTGATTCTGTGGATCTGTCCGATATTTCATATTCCATCCTATTTGGCTTACAGTGGTTTCCAAAGTTTGCAGGATTGGTCAGTTTTGAACAAAATGCCTCAAAACATGAACGCAGTGTACGATTTCCGTGAAATTTTCCATGCAGATCCCGATTCCCGACTAGGCCGAGGAAGAAATGCCCCCCTTTTCACATTCACATTGGCCTGTTATAGCGCCACCAGCAGGTCTAATTTAGCAAAACGCATGTTTTGAACAAAATGCCTCAAATCATGAATGCAGTGTCCGAATGCTGTGAAAGGCCTAAGAAGAAATGCCACCCTTTTCACATTGGCCTATTATAGCGCCACCAGGAGGCCACAACAACCTGCCTGACCTGGCTGAGACTTGTGCTCCGAGGAGCACTTTTTCTAGTTGGACCACAATTCTTATATGAGACGATTCTAAGATGACCAAATGCTATTCTCCATAGAGAAATTACTTTACGACCCAGGGGATGAACGAGTGACGTCAGGACTTCTGTACTCTATAAGGCCTTGCACTCCTCCTAATGCCCTTGATTATATAATAGGAGCTTGTAGATCTGCTGTTTTTGAAAAATCTTAAACATTTTTAAACTCACATCTTTGCTTCTGGGGGTCCCTCGAACAAAATCTTAAACAAAATATATATATTTAAAGATTTGCACACATTTCAATATTAAAAAAAATAACAGATCTACAAGCTCATGTGCCGTGCTATGAGCTTGTATATCTGCTATTTTTGAACAGCCAAATACCTCTAAAATGACACTTTCCCGGCCAATTCTTTACTCAAGTAAAAATGGCAAATACAGGATTTTCTTTTACTTTTGACAGACTAGTTCTACATTGTGGTATTGGTACCTGCATAGTAAACTGAATTATGTTTACATTACGGTATAGATACTTGTACTCAGTACAGGGTACTTTCAGAGTAAAGGGAAGTATGTCTTCATTGTGGTATCGGTACTTGTACTCAGTACAGGGTACTTTCAGAGTAAAGGGAAGTATGTCTACATTGTGGTATCGGTACTTGTACTCAGTACAGGGTACTTTCAGAGTAAAGGGAAGTATGTCTACATTGTGGTATCGGTACTTGTACTCAGTACAGGGTACTTTCAGAGTAAAGGGAAGTATGTCTACATTGTGGTATCGGTACTTGTACTCAGTACAGGGTACTTTCAGAGTAAAGGGAAGTATGTCTACATTGTGGTATCGGTACTTGTACTCAGTACAGGGTACTTTCAGAGTAAAGGGAAGTATGTCTACATTGTGGTATCGGTACTTGTACTCAGTACAGGGTACTTTCAGAGTAAAAGGAAACTCATGTTGTATAAACTCACAGAGCAGATCCACTCATGTGGTTTTGAAACAGGAAGTGACACAGCAGCGTAGGAAGTGTCATGACTGCGCCAGCTGTCAGTCTGCTTTGATCTCTGCACCCCCCCCCACCCCCCCCCCCCTCCCCCGCTCACCCACAATGCCTCTGATAGGTTCACCCACATTAACCCCGTGTTTCCTGACCTGCTGCTGATGTGAAGCATTTATACCATGACTGACGTGTGCTTTCCAATCACACCAAAGATTCAAAAGAAGTAAAAGCACTGAAAATTGGAAATACTCCAGTAAAGTAAAAATCACACCCTGTGTGAAGTGGGCGGTGTCTTGCTAGCTAATCACAATACTGAATGGAGTCAACCAATCATGTACAAAAAATAAATACATTTATTGAAACACTCTTTATGATGGACGGAACCATAACTTGAAAAAAACCAAATTTATGTTTTTTTTCAAGTTATGGTTTCTTATATAGGGCTATGCACATGTGTCATGTGACACTGGCCAATCACAGTCCTGAATAGACTGTGATTGGCCAATCACAGCGCAGGATAATTGTACAAATTTCCTGGGCCCAGATCACAGCGCAAGATATTTGTACATTTTTCCAAATCTCACTTATAGGGGCGGTTTCACCGCCCAAAAATCACACCCAGTGTGAAGTGAGCGGTGTTATTTAGCAACAACAGTGATGGAAGCTCACTTTTAAAAAAAAAGTATTTTTTTTTTAGTGCGTGGTGCTATTTATAGGTCATTAATTTCATCATGCGTCTCGCTAGCCAATCACAGTACTGAGCAAAGGGTGTGAATGGAGTCAGCCAATCACAGTACAGCGAAAGACACATTTCTTTTTGGACGGTCTTTTCACGACGGTCCAAAACCCACTTATAGGAGCGGCTACACCGCTCAAAAAATACCTCAAAATTGTACTGGAGTACAACACTTCAGTAAATGTACTTAATGCTACTTTACACCACTGCAAGTGGGTAATCAATTATTATTAATATTAATATTAATATTAATATTAATATTAATATTAATAGTATTATTATTATTATTATTTTAGTTCATTCCTATCACACAAAGATATGGCGCCTCTGGCGCCCCCCCCGTAGTATCTCTGGGACCCCTAGGGGTCCCAGACCCCCTGTTTGGTGAAGACATTATGAAGTATAATGAGTGAACAGTGAACATGTCTCTCCTCTGCAGTGCAGGTCACATGACTGAACTGAAGGTCACCTGACTTGACTGGGAGCAGGAAGTGGATCTGATGAGACAACAGAGTTCCAAGACCTCAACATAAAAGATTGCAGACTGGTTTGTTGTCTCCGCTGTGCCCCCCGTACCAACCCGCCATACCCCCCCCCCCCCACCACCCCCTTGCTCTTGTGGACCCACAACCTCTGTGGACCCCTAATCTGTGGACCCCCAACCTGAGTGGACCCCCTAATCTGTGGACCCCCCACTGCTGGGGCCCGTCTCTGAGAACCACTGTGAACGCCCGCCTCCTTTCCCTCAAACAACAGTTCATTCCAGTAAGTCAGTAAAAGTACCGATACTGCAATGTAGAAATACTCTTGTTAAAAGTAAAAGTCTGGAATTCATAATTTACTTGAGTAAAAGTACAAAAGTATTCGTATGAAAATGGACTTAAAGTACCAAAAGTAAAAGTACTGCACTAGTATGCAGAATGTCCCATTTCACAAGTTTTCAAATGTATAAAATCATTTGAAAATAGCAGATCTACAAGCTCACACTGCGTCACATCGTGACGCAGTGTGAGCTTGTAGATCTGCTATTTTCAAATGGCCGAAATGTATATATGGCTGAAGAGGTTAATGTATGTTTTGTAATAATAATCAAAATCTACAAAGTAACTAGTAACTAAAGTCTTCACATAATTGTAGTGGAGTAAAAGTATTATATTTGCGTCTGAGATGTAGTATTGTGAAGTAAAAGTATTGAAAATTGGAAATACTCCAGTAAAGTACACATACCTCTAAATTGTAAGTACAGTAAGTGCATGTATACTTAGTTACTTTCCATCACTGTCAGTGGTTTTCTCAAAGTATTATGGATTATCAAGTGGTGGCAAAATTACTCACATTGTGTACTTAAAGGAGGAGTTCACCCAAAAAAAAACGTATTTTCTATCAATTACACACCCCATGAAGCCTTGATTTCATGGATTTATTTTTTGTTTTTGTGGCATTCCTAAGACAATAATTTGATGACCGTGTGTATTTCCGGTAGGAGACACAAATAATCTACTTTGTGTCTCCTACCGGATACATTAGCCGGTAGGAGACGGAAATCAAATTATTAGCTTAGGAATGCGACAAAAACAAAAAATAATCCATGGATTCAAGGCTTCATAGGGTGTGCAATTGATAGAAAATAAGTAATTTTTTGGGTGAACTCCTCCTTTAAGTAAAAGTAGCAATACCGCAATGTAGAGATACTTTATTACAAGTAAAAAGTACCTGTATTAGAGATTTACTTGAGTAAAAGTAGAAAAGTATTAGTGTCAAAACATACTTAAGTACTCATCATGCACAATGTTCCATTTCACAAGCTATCATGATGTATAAAATCCTTTTGAAAATAGCAGATCTACAAGCTCACAACGCGTCGCTTTGCGTGTTGACGCTTGTGTGTTGACGCTGTTTCTTTGACATACAGGGAGCAGACCATAGACTGAAACAAATAAAAATGAATGGACAGAGAGACGCCATTGGTTTCTACAGACCGCAAATGAAGCCTGTTTGTCAACGATTTCAAATCCGCCATCTTTCTATATCGTGTCATATCTAAGCACCAAGAAATGAATGCTATTGGCTGGGTAGCTTGTCAATCAAGGGCGGGGAATGAACGCTATTGGTTGTGTAGTTTGTCAATCAAGTCATCCCGCCCGTCCTACAGCATAACCCTCAACAAAAATTTGGGACCATAATTTAGCAAAACGCATATCATTGTGATTGAAAGAATACTTTAAACTATACGACTGGAAGCAAATTATGTGAGCTTGTGTGTTGATGCTGTTTCTTTAAAGGTTTCATGACATTCAGTTTTACCACACATTAAAAGTCTTTGTCATGGTCCTTCAAACTGTATAAAAAGTTTTAAAGGTTTCATGACGTTCAGTTTTACCACACATTAAAAGTCTTTGTCATGGTCCTTCAAACGTGTATAGAAAGTTTTAACAAAAAATTCCACTCCATTGATCCATGGCAGGTGTTTTTCTCTCACATTTCTAAAGCCTTTTCAACTGCAATGAAAAAATAAATCTTTGCCTGCGGGTGTCGCTGGTGAGGGATTTTGCCTGTCAATCATCGCCTCTGCTCCGCCCCCCCCAAAGGAAAGGATAGGGGAGGGGAGGGGTGAGGAGGAGAGTGGGCGGGATTAATCGACTATGACCTCACTGTCGAAGGGCCAAGCTCAGATTACTTTTCAGCCTAATTATTCATAAAACCCCAGACCACAGAAAATCCACTGAATGTTTTTTAGGTGTATTTAAGGTCATAAAACCCCCAAAAAAACATAAAAAATAAAAAAAGTGAAAATGAATGTCATAGAACCTTTAACTAAAACTCCAGTGATCCATGGCAGGTGTTTTTCTCTCACATTTCTAAAGCCTTTTCAACTGCAATTAAAAAATAAATCTTTGCCTGTGGGTGTCGCTGTTGAGGGATTTTGCCTGTCAATCATCGCCTCTGCTCCGCCCCCCCCCCCCCCCCCCCCAAAGGAAAGGATAGGGGAGGGGAGGGGCGAGGAGGAGAGTGGGCGGGATTAATGGCCTGTGACTTCACTGCCCAAGGGCCAAGCTCAGATTACTTTTCAGCCTAATTATTCAGAAAACCCCAGACAATCTACTGAATGTTCAAAGATCAGATTTTTTGGGTGTAATTGAGGTCATAAAACCCCCCAAAAAACGTAAAAAGAAAATTAAAAGTGAAAATTATGTCATAGAGCCTTTAATATACAGGCGAGCAGACATACGGTAGCGGAGCCAACATGGCCGCCCTGCGGTGCGCGTGGACGCTGTGTGTCCTCCTGGCCGCCGGCTGCTCCGGGAGGCTGCGGGTGGAGACGCCGTCGCGGCTGGAGGTGTCCAGAGGGGGCGCTGTGTCCCTGACAAGCAGGCAGCTGGAGGTTGGGGTGGAGCAGACGGCTCACTGCAAGGTGGAGGTGGTCCTGAACGAACCCGTCACGCAGAGAGTAGGACAGCTGCACCCACCGGTGAGTCAGTGTTGATTTAGACAGCAAATTTAGTCATTGTCTTTTGAATTAAATTCCATTTAGTTTTATTCATATTTTAGTCATCAATGTTTTAGTTTTTGTCTAGTTTTAGTCGACTAAATATCATAAGAGTTTAGTCGACTAAATCTACAGTTGATTTAGTCGACTAAAATGTATCTTGGTGGTGCCTTGATGGCGTCGTAATGGCTAATTTTACACTCGGTTGCATGCTGAAAATAGCAGATCTAAAAGCCCACAACGCGTCGCGCTGAGCTTGCATATCTGCTATTTTCAGAGTGCAACACCTGAGTGCAACCAAACATAAAATTACTTGTCTTTTAGTTCTACTGGATCTCTTCTCCACTAGTCTTAGTTCTACTGGATCTCTTCTCCATTAGTCTTAGTTCTACTGGATCTCTTCTCCACTAGTCTTAGTTCTACTGGATCTCTTCTCCGCTAGTCTTAGTTCTACTGGATCTCTTCTCCACTAGTCTTAGTTCTACTGGATCTCTTCTCCATTAGTCTTAGTTCTACTGGATCTCTTCTCCACTAGTCTTAGTTCTACTGGATCTCTTCTCCACTAGTCTTAGTTCTACTGGATCTCTTCTCCACTAGTCTTAGTTCTACTGGATCTCTTCTCCACTAGTCTTAGTTCTACTGGATCTCTTCTCCACTAGTCTTAGTTCTACTGGATCTCTTCTCCACTAGTCTTAGTTCTACTGGATCTCTTCTCCATTAGTCTTAGTTCTACTGGATCTCTTCTCCACTAGTCTTAGTTCTACTGGATCTCTTCTCCGCTAGTCTTAGTTCTACTGGATCTCTTCTCCACTAGTCTTAGTTCTACTGGATCTCTTCTCCACTAGTCTTAGTTCTACTGGATCTCTTCTCCACTAGTCTTAGTTCTACTGGATCTCTTCTCCACTAGTCTTAGTTCTACTGGATCTCTTCTCCACTAGTCTTAGTTCTACTGGATCTCTTCTCCACTAGTCTTAGTTCTACTGGATCTCTTCTCCACTAGTCTTAGTTCTACTGGATCTCTTCTCCACTAGTCTTAGTTCTACTGGATCTCTTCTCCACTAGTCTTAGTTCTACTGGATCTCTTCTCCACTAGTCTTAGTTCTACTGGATCTCTTCTCCTCTAGTCTTAGTTCTACTGGATCTCTTCTCCACTAGTCTTAGTTCTACTGGATCTCTTCTCCTCTAGTCTTAGTTCTACTGGATCTCTTCTCCACTAGTCCCTCACTAACATTTTAGTTTATATTTGTTGACGAAATTGTCAATTATATATAGTCTTAGTTTCGGTCATCATAGCTTAGTTTTTATTTTGTTTTAGTCAGTGAAAACAGTCAGTCGACAAACATTTTTCGTCACAGTTTTAGTCGACAAAATCAACTGTGTGTGTGTGTGTGTGTGTGTGTGTGTGTGTGTGTGTGTGTGTGTGTGTGTGTGTGTGTGTGTGTGTGTGTGTGTGTGTGTGTGTGTGTGTGTGTGTGCGTGTAGGTGTTTGACTGTAGCTTCCTGGACGGTGAGGTCACATATGTTCATAACGGCAGTCCTCTACTGGACCAGGACACTGTGATGCTGCGAGTGTACAGGTCAGTTCATTCACAATAATAACTAAACCACACCCACCGTCCATCCAATCCGGGCTATGGGACTGCAACCAACAGCTACAGATCCCATAGTCTCAGAGGACCGTTCACAACAACGCTAAATAAACAGCTTAAACGTGTGAAACGCATGTTCAGATCAAAGGGTCAATCCACTGAGGAAACACATGGGTCCAGATAGACAGAGGTTTCTTCATTAGATAGTAGGATAGGATAGGAGATAGTAGGATAGGATAGGAGATAGTAGGATAGTAATACCACTCTCCTTTGTGGTATGTGTCAGTGTATATTTGCATACAGTGAAAATGTGCATTTAACTCATTGATTTATTGATTGATTGATTGATTGATTGATTGAATATTTTATTAGGCAAAAAATGTAAAACAGCAGAGTTACATTTAAAATACTTTGTCCGTGAAAGTCCTTGTGGTCTTGTTTCCAATGAGGGCCTTGGTATTCAATTCATAGACATATATAGTGGCACCACAGTTCAAATATCAATACAAAAAAAACTATTACACTATGTACACCAAAGGAAAAAAAAGGGGTAAAAAAACTATATGTACAAGAACGGGGGGGGGGGGGGGTCGTCTGTCTAACGGGAAAATGGTACTACCTCCTCTTTTGGCCTCCTGAAAGGTGAGTTTTTAAGGCTCTTTTAAATGAGCCCAGCGAACTGCATTTTTTGAGGGATGGGGTTAGACTATTCCAATCCTGGGTGGCAGTGTTGTAGAAGGAGAATTTGCCCATGTTTGTTTTATGGGTGGGTGGGACCAGATTGTTGTTAACGCTCCCTCTAGTATTGTGACTGTGGGTGTCGCTAACTTTTTGGAGGTATTTAGACAGATATGCGGGTATAGGAGGCATATCGGGCAAATTTGCATTTACAATTTTGAAGACCAGTCCAATTTTTCGTTGTTTAACCCTGTCTTCCACCCTGAGCCAGCCTAGGCTGGAAAAATGGGTGGGATAAAGGTGGGTCATTGGCCCCAGACCGAGGAGTAGCCGAATCAGTTTGTTTTGGGAGGTTTGAAGCTTAGTCTTCAGTGACACTGACAGTACGTTTTAACAGCGGGCGACTCTCGGGCGATCGCCGGGCGACATCGTCCAAAAGATAAAGGAAATCCATCTTTCATCGCCCCCCCCCGCCCACTTCGCCCTATCGCCAGTAGTTGCCGGCTCTCATAGACATATAATGCACTTCCGGAAAATACTATCCTGATCGCCCGCTGTTAAAACGCACCGTGAGGTGTTGGAGTACCAAGAGGAGCAAGCATAGTCAAAAAGGGGCTGAATCAGGGCCCCTGAGAGGGTCCTGAGGGTTGACAAGACAACGACAAGGACATGGGTTGTCCTGCCATGGACGAGTCAACTCGTCGAATTCTGCTATGGCTCTGCCTGCCAATTTTGCCGAGTTTGGACCTTTTTTTTCACACAGAACCAGAGATAACGCGATCCGAAGATTTGCACTCCCTGGTTAACTTATTACTTGAAAATCCTGTATGTCGGCGCCTGTGTGTGTTTTCTTTTTTTTTGTGAGTTACTTTGCCAAAACATGCTATTTAATTTTTTTGTTATTTCTACACTGCAGTATTGATACTTTTACTTGAGTAAAACATGTGTTTGCTTGTTCCAGGTTCACAGACAGTGAGACAGAGGTCCAGACTGTGGTTCTATCGGTATCGGTGGTAGAACCGGGTTCCGGTGGTCTGGTGTCTCTGGGTTCCTCTCCTCTGGTGGTGTCAGAGTTCTACGGTCTGTCCAACGCCATCGACGGCTCGGTGCTCCGGGTTCGAACCCGGCCGCCCGGAGCCGCCTGCACCCTGAGGCTGACCTCCTCTGAGACCAGCACCCCGTCCCTGGGTCAGCTGGTCACCCAGCTGGACTCTGCACAGAGGAAGGGTGAGTTTATGGTGCTGATGAATTGAGTACAATGCACCACAATGGGCCACAAGCCCCCCCCCCCCCCTTTTTTTTGTGTTGTGACTCCCTCTTTCTTTGGAGTTTCGCCCAGGTGGGCGTGATTATTTGATGTCTTCCCCGGGACCCAAATTAGTGAAAATAGCAGATCTACAAGCTCACAACGCGTCGCGATGCGACACATTGTGAGCTTGTAGATCTGCTATTTTCACTAATTCTACATTTCTTTAAATGTATTTTCTATCTATCTATCTATCTATCTATCTATCTATCTGCTGTAGTTCTATCTATCTATCTATCTATCTATCTATCTGCTGTAGTTCTATCTATCTATCTATCTATCTATCTATCTATCTATCTATCTATCTATCTATCTATCTATCTATCTATCTGCTGTCGTTCTATCTATCTATCTATCTATCTATCTATCTGCTGTAGTTCTATCTATCTATCTATCTATCTATCTATCTATCTATCTATCTATCTATCTATCTATCTATCTATCTATCTATCTATCTATCTATCTATCTATCTATCTATCTGCTGTAGTTCTATCTATCTATCTATCTATCGGCCACACATTTTTTCGACCCGTGTGGGTCATCATCAGGTCTGATCACATGACACAGAAGTAGGCGTGTTGGATACAAAAAAAGGGGAGGAGACACAATCAACAACAGCTTTTTTGCAAAAGTAGACATTTAACAAACTCCTTAAAGGAATACTTTACTTATTTTCGGTGAATTACTCACCCTTTGAAGCCTTGAATTCAAGGAGATTTCATGGACACCCTATACGTGTCTCACCCACCCCCCACCCCCCCACCCCCACCCCCACAGGCAGACAGACAGGTGCGTTGTGTCCAGGCAACAGGCCTTGTCTCCACGATGGAACCCGTCCGGTTCCCTTCCTGAAGACCTCGTGTCAGGAGTTCCTGGCTCTGGGTCTGAGGTACCAACACCTGAGACCCCCGAGTCCTGAGATAGACTACATCTCTGTGAGGGTAGAGATACGAGACACACACACCAGAGCCCTGATGGAGGTACTACACACACACAAACTATACACACAAACTATACACACACGCACACGCACACGCACACATACACACACACACACACACACACACACACACACACACACACACACACACACACACACACACACACACACACACACACACACACACACACACACACACACACACGTCCACTCTGTTCATGTCAAGATCAAATGAAAAATTACTTATTTTTTCATTTAACACATTCATTGCCAGGTATTAATGAATGTATTCATCATTTAACACATTTATTGCCAGGTATTAATTAATATATTCATCCGCTACTGCCAGCGTGTTTTTTCCTTATTTTGAGTCTTTTTCACGATGATCCACATAATTTTATTTTATTTTTTCAACCTGGATGTAAACAAACAATGTCTCTTTGGAAGGACGAGTCTCTCTTCTTTCCACCGGATAAACTAAAACATTGTAACCGCGATCGTCCATTCTGTTGTTATCGACAGTTGAATATAGTTACATTTTCCTTTTAAAGGGTTAGTTCAGATTTTTGGACTTAAAGCTGTAGGAAATACTTGCCATGAATGTAGTGGTTGCAAAGGTATTCATTGATTGCCCGAGTCCCGTGGTCAGAGTTATGGTCAGAGTTCTGATGAATATGAAGTAGTTCTGGTAGATTAGTAGATTTGGTGGGGGGCCGCTCATTAAAAATAAATTAATTTAAAAAAAACTAGCGTCATTTATATTGTTGACCTATTTCTACCATATAGAGCAGGTTTCGTTCAACTTCGACCCCTCTGTCACATGATGTTATTTTTTGTGTCATATATTTTGCGGGTGAGTAGGCTGCCGCGGTGCAGTGATTCTGGACACTTTTTTATTTTTAATGAGCGGCCCCCACCAAATCATGGAACTACTTCATATTCATCAGAACCTGACCATAACTCTGACCACGGGACTCGGGTAATCAATTAATACCTTTGCAACCACTACATTCATGGCAAGTATTTCCTACAGCTTTAAGTCCAAAAATCTGATCTAACCCTTTAATTAACAAAAACATCATTTTACAGTACCTTTTTGATGTGTCATAATTATGGACATGCTTTGTGCTTTCCCAGACAGAATCGGTGTGGTTGCCGGTTCTAATCCAGGGAGCCATGCAGAACCAGCCTCCACACGCCTCCTTCATGTCCTCCTTCATCCTGGAGGTGACATTCATTATAAATACATATATTTAACCCACTCAATCCTCCTTCATGTCCTCCTTTAGCCTGGTAAACCCTCCCTCCGGAAATCTCATTTGTAATTTATTTCAGGAGTGAGTCTGGCATGATCGACCATTCGGCAATTTGGCTGTGGGCTGGAGTTGGGCGGGAGTAATACCGTTGACTGACAACCCCTTCAGCCAATCAGCAGTGTTCCCCTTCAGCCAGTGCATTTTTACCACCTCCAGACTAATGTGAAGCAACGGGACTTTTGAGACGGCCATGCCCAAAATAGGTTGCCTTATTCGGATACATGTGTGTCACTGCCCGCCCCTGCCGGTTCTCTGAATTATTATTTTTAAATAGGCTCTGTCATGATTAATTGACCACATATATGAAGTTAAACAACTAAATTCTATCCAAACGATATCTTAAAAGTAAATTCCGAGGGGGTGCAGTCGGTAGCGCTGTCGCCTCACAGCAAGAAGGTCCTGGGTTCGATTCCCGCCGGGGACGCTGTGGGTGATGGGGGCGTGTCTTCTCCTCCGCGTCATCAGTGCCCATACCCTAGGTGGGGTTGGCGAAAGGGCCTACTCTGTGTGGAGTTTGCATGTTCTCCCCGTGTCTCCCAGGGTAGTTAATACCCTCACAAAAACATGTAGTAATCCTGGTCACTATACCGCCTCCCCCATGACAGCCGGGGCGCCTGATGGAGGGGCCCAGGATCACTTAGGAAATTGGCACCGGGGTGAAAAAAAATGGGTTACAAAAATCCCAGGATAAAAAAAAAAAAAAAATCCGTGCCTCAAAATAGAAGTTTGAGAGCGCTTTGAAGTTTAAAAGAGAGTAGAAAACACTGCGGTCAAAAAAGATGGCTGCCGTTCGTTTTTGGTCGACTGTATTAAGGCTGCACTCGGTTCCATTCGGGCTCACTCGAACTCGCCACCTGATTGGCCAACTTTCGCTGTCAATCACAAAACGATGAGCGACGACGCTGATAGGCTCGTCCATTTGGACAAGCCTTCAGGCCAGACTCCTTCCTGAAATCAAATGGAAATTCGATTTTCCGGAGGGAGGGGCTTTACCAGGCTAGTCCTCCTTCATCCTGGAGGTGAAATTCATTATAAATACATATATTTAACCCATTCAATCCGGGGACGCATCTCTGTCATTTTAGATTTCTTTGGCTATTAAAAAAAAGCAGATCTACAAGCTCATAGCGCGGCACCAAGTACCGCACTATGAGCTTGTAGATCTGCGATTTTTTTTTAAATCCCCAAAAGAAATTGCAACTCTTTCCCTCTGTCCCTGGAACAAAACATTTTGAGTTGGGGTTCCGCGGTTTTGAGATGTGGCACACGGACCCCCATCTCAAACTATGTTGTTCCAGGGATTCATGTTTATTTTATATATATTTATTTTTATCTGTTGTATTTATTTTTCCTGCCACCAGGTGGACCAGTTCATCCTCACGCCGTTGAGCAGGGCAGCGTTAGACGCCAGCGACCACGAGACTCCTCAGGAGCGCCTGGTGTTCAACGTGACGCTGCCCCCTGCTGGCGGCTACCTCACACACCTGGACGACCACACCAAGCCGCTGGGCTCCTTCACCTGGAACGACCTCAACGACCTGAAGGTCGCCTACCAGCCGCCCAACGCTAGCCACGCCCACAGGAGGACCTACCAGGTTGGCATTGGTTGATTTACTGATTGATTGATTGATTGATTGACTGATGTAATACTTTATTGGCAAGTTCACAGCAGCGGCATTACAGTTCCAAAAGCCAGTGGTGGAAAAAGTACTCACATTTTGTACTTAAGTAAAAGTATCAATACTGCAATGTAGAAATACTCTGTTACAAGTAAGAAAGTATTGGTTTCAAAACATACTTAAAGTACAAGAGTAAAAGTACTCTTTATGCAGAATGTGCCATTTCACAAGTTTAAAATGTGTTTAAATGTGGACATTAAAGGACGACTTAACCCATTTTCAACATGTCTTCATATAATTGGTCCTCACTCATGCTCATTATAATATGGCACAATTTTTTTCTCAGAGGAGGGCTGTTGACAGTTCAGAAACCTGTCTACCGGTGACATCATCGATGGGGAATCCAAGCTAATATAAACTACAGGCTTTCTCTTCCTGGAAAGTTAGCATGCTATAATGGAAGCCATTGTTCTCGCGTTGATAAAAATCAAAATAAAAAAATATATATATTGAAGAAAAGAAAAAACCTTCCTAACGATGATGTCACTGGTAGATGGGTTTCTGAAGTGTCCACAGCCCTCCTATGCGACACAGACTGAGTAGAAAAAAATTACACCATTTTATCAGGAGCATTAGTGAGGATCTATTATATGAAGAATCGTTGAAAATGGGTGAGGTCGTCCTTTAAAAGTGTCATGGCTGTGATAGGGCGTTCTGCATTTAGCTGGCAGTGTAACAGTAGAATGCATTTCTCCCCATCCTGGGGTTCAAGTGGTTAATGATGTTGTTATTTATATTTCATAACCACTAGGTGGAGTTTACAGCTCTAGACAGTAACTACGCCAGCAGTCCTCCCATCCTGGTGCACTTCTCCATCAGGACCGCAGAAACCAAGGCACCTCGAGTCTCCTGGAACATGGGTGAGATATCATCATGTTAAACTTACTTGAGTAAAAGTACAAAAGTATTGGTATCAAAATGTACTTAAAGGTAGGGTAAGTGATTATTATTATTTTATTTTTTTTGTTAAAAGGACTAAAAGGGGTGTGCCGATATATCGTCCCGCGATATATCGCGATACGTTTTCGTGACGATATGTATCGTTTTGAAGAAAAAAAAAATCCTTTTATTTTTTACAATAATAATAATCAGGCATGCAAACAGCCCCGAGGTGAAAAGGGTGACAACATGTTGTTTTTTTTTCGGGTCAGGTGTCACTATTGCCCTATTTGGATTCAAAACGGCTATTGTAGCTGAAAAGCTACAAGTTCGCATATCTGAATAATGCAAAAACAGAATTATTTGTTTGCATTTGCTTTTTTTCTCCCCCATATATTTTTCATAATAAAAAAAAGTGCGTATCGTATCGTATCGAAATCGTATCGAAGTTGTGAGCCAAATATCGTATCGTATCGTTTGGTGACGGCACACCCCTAGGTTAAAGTATTATATTGTGATAGTAATCATTGCTACAGAGCGTTTGTTCGGTCTCAGGGGTTTCTCCAGCTCTTTAGTAAACAGAATATACATACATTTTCAGGTAGGTGACCAAATTTAAGCCAATCAGGAGAGAGCACTGAAAATGCATTTTCTGTTTAATAAAGAGCTGGAGAGACATGCAGACTCCTTTTACTGAACAAACACACAATCATCACAATATAGAGGTATTTATCACTTATTTTAACCAAAGTAAATCACTTACCCTTTAAAGTACCAGAAATAGAAAGTGGTCATTATGCAGAATGTCCCATTTCACAAGTTTTCAAATGTATAGAATGTTTTGAAAATAGCAGATCTACAATGAAAACGACGGTTACTTCTCTCTCACTTTGTTTTAATGAACGCTCATTATTCCATGTTGCAGGTCTGGACCTGTTGGAGGGTCAGTCTCGACCAATCACGTGGTCCGATCTTCAGATCGTGGACAACGACAACATCAACGCCGTCTTCTTGGTGGCCGTGGACGGACCGCTGCACGGACGCCTCACTGTCAGAGGTCAGAGGGCAAAGGTTACGGGATGATTATGTCATTGTGTATAAAATGATCACAATCAGGCAGTGGTGTAAAGGAACTAAGTACAAGGAATGAACATAGGAATGAGCCTATAGATGCATATCAATGGTCCATTGTGTGACCTGTAGTCTAAGTGTTAAAAGACGTCTTTCAAATAGCGTCCCACCACTAACACAATCACCAAAACACTGGTTACATCTGTACCCTCAAAGTATGGCTGGTCATGTACTCTCCAACATCAGTTATATGGACATCAGAGCCAACAGCCTGCATCAAGTCAGGCTCTGAGGCTTTAGAAGCATTTTGAACACTGTGTGAGAGAGAGACTTTAAAGCTCCGTCTGCAAAACCTCTGGCTGTTATGTTATGTCTGCATGAAAGGTTAAATCCCCCACAACCCCCCTGATCTCCTCCTCCTGCCGCTGTACCCCCCCTCTGCCCCCTGTCCCCTGGCTGTGGGGGGGGGGGATGTCAACCTGTTTGGGGACATAGCGGTACATCTGCTCCCTGTGTGCAGCGCTGCATGAAACAACCTTAAGTCTCTACAATCTGCTGGGCCAGAGGACCGCCTGAGAGACACAGCACCGTGGTGGTCCCACCGGGGGGGGGGGGGGGGGAGTACTTTTACTTCTACTCCACTACATCTCAGAGGCAAATACTGTACTTTTACTTCACTACAATTATTTGAAAACTTTAGGGGGAGAGAGAGAGAGAGAGAGAGAGAGAGAGAGAGAGAGAGAGAGAGAGAGAGAGAGAGAGAGAGAGAGAGAGAGAGAGAGAGAGAGAGAGAGAGAGAGAGAGAGAGAGAGAGAGAGAGAGAGAGAGAGAGAGAGAGAGAGAGAGAGAGAGAAGCCCGACCCCCCCCCACCCTCGGCCCTGGACCTATTTTACACCTGATTAGCAAACACATGTGGGGGGCCACCAGACATATGTCCCCCCCCCCCCCATGTCACCAAGGACCCCCAGGGCTCAGAGGAGACGCACCAAAGCTAAGAGAGCGTGAAAGGCCAAACCTGTTCGTGTAGGAGTAGTACCGTCTGAACACCAGCACACACTCAACACACACTCAGCACACACTCAACACACACTCAACACACACTCAACACACACTCAACACACACACACTACTTCTACTGTTCTGGCCAAACCTATTAAAACCAGGATTGTAGTGTCTGGTCTGCAACGCATCACTACAGGGCCGTCAATGGATATGGCAGGTGCCATAAAAACATATGTACTGTATATATATAAACAATAAATATAAAAAAAACATGAATAGTAGCCTAATGCAGGTGTAAGACCAGTGTGTTTGTATTGTGTTAAAGGTATAATGCATAGTTTTCTATGCATTTGGGGGGTTTGACCCCCCCCCCCCAAAAAAAATAAATCTGCCGCGCGCCCAGGATAAGGGTCCCTTATTTTAATCTCTGGCAGTTGGTAACCCTAACCTTGCCATACCTTAGCTTTTGCTAAACTGACGCCACTGCGTATGACCACCTTTTTTTGACCAACACGCAGATGCATGTGCACCGGTGTGGACGGTGTGCTCGTTACATTTGAGTCAAGCAGTGTGGTTGTGAATGCCTGGGTGATTTACATACATACATACTAAGCCTGCAACGGTTCACAAAATTCACGGCGCAAACATTTTCGGTTCGCGGTTTGGTTCGGTTCGGTTCGGGTCGCGGTTATTCCCCTTTTATTTCCGTTTTGTATTAATTTAATTCGGTACAAAAAATGTACTGAGCTAAAACAAATAAGTGTATCGACTAAACAAGATCCAATAAAACAATACAACAATAAAACAAGAATTCGTACAACTAGTTAACAACAAGTAGGCCAGGCAAAGAGGAAGGGTAGTGTTTCCTGAAGAGGTGGGTTTTCAGTCTGCGAAAGATGGGCAGTGACTCTGCTGTCCTGACATCAGTGGGAAGTTCATTCACCATTAACACATTCACTGCCAGTTATTAATTAATTAATCCGCTGCTGCCAGAATTTTTTCACCTTATTTTGACTATCCATGGAGAGCCACGGAAGCCACGATGTGGACAAGGATGTAAACAAAGGCTGTCTGGGGGGAGGTGGGGGGGGATCTCTTCTATCCACCGGAACCAGAACAACTTTTTACCACGATTCTGTTGTTATCGTCCGTTGAATACGGCTCGTTTTCACCCCAAAAAGAAGAAATCCGAGCTAGATGTGTTTTTCTACATCTCATAACATAGGAGTGTTTTTCTACGTCTCATAACATAGGAGTGTTTTTCTACGTCTCATAACATAGGAGTGTTTTTCTACGTCTCATAACATAGGAGTGTTTTTCTACGTCTCATAACATAGGAGTGTTTTTCTACATCTCATAACATAGGAGTGTTTTTCTACGTCTCATAACATAGGAGTGTTTTTCTACATCTCATAACATAGGAGTGTTTTTCTACGTCTCATAACATAGGAGTGTTTTCCTACGTCTCATAACATAGGAGTGTTTTCCTACGTCTCATAACATAGGAGTGTTTTCCTACGTCTCATAACATAGGAGAGGACGGAAGTGAATACTTTTGGGATGACGTCACATCCGTACATTCCTTCTCTCGCAGTCAAGGGATCATTCATAGGTTGCGGAAGAGCGCCCTCTAGCGTCATTTAAAAAAAAGATTTATGTAGATCTACGTTTTCAAATAATTGTAGGTGTAAAAAAAGTACAATATTTTCTTTTGAGATGTAGTGGAGTAGAAGTCAAGCACTGAAATGTTTAAATACATATAGTACTTGAGTAAATATACTTGAGTGAGTTTGGGGGGGGTGGGGGTTTGGAATGGTTTCAGTTCACACACAGTTCTGTCTCTGAGAGGGTCCCGAGTGGGCGGGGCCAACCGTTGACCCTGGACTGTGGGACGGGATGGCACTGGGGAACGAACGGTGAGTGTCTGATCCAATACGCCCCTGGACACACGCACATGCACACAAACACACACACACACACACACACACACACACACACACACACACACACACACACACACACACACACACACACACACACACACACACACACACACACACACACACTCTGTCCTGTTTGGTACATCCATGTTTTTTTGGGCGTGTTGCCACCGCTACCACCTTTGGGGCCCAATTACCGTGCATCTCGTTGGCGTTTGGACCAATCACGGCTGTCCCCTGGTAAAGCTCGTTAAGGAGGATTCGGCGCCTGACCAGGTCACCGTTCAATCTGCCAGCCTGACCCGGCCCGGCTGTCTGCCTGGCACACCCAATGCCCGCCTGGGCAATGCCTGGCACTGCATGGGCAGCCGGGGCCGCTAGAGCGCTAGCACGCTAGCATGCTAGCCCTGGGGACAGGGGTGGACTTTTTTTTTCTTTTCTTTTCATTCAAGTAAGCCTCAAAAACAACAGTATGGATATATACTCTGTTGCAAGTAAAAAAAGTAAAAGTACTGATTTTATTCTAAACATGCTAGCCCTGCTAGCCCTGGGGACAGAGGTGGTTCTTTTTTCTTTTTCTATTCAAGTAAGCCTCAAAAACAACAAAATATATACTCTGTTGCAAGTATAAGAGTAAACTTACATTTTTCTAAACGTCAAAGTTTGGGCAGCCGGCCGCTAGAGCGCTAGCCCGCTAGCATGCTAGCCCTGGGGACAGGGGTGGATGTTTTTTCCTTTTTTTCTTCAAGTAAGCCTCAAAAACGACAGTATAAATACACTCTGTTATAAGTATAAAAGTAAAAGTAAAGTAAAAGTCAGACTTTTTCGAAAATAGCAGATCTACAAGCTTGTAGAGCTTGTAGATCTGCTATTGTCGAATAGGCCAAGTGGCGAATAGGCCAAGTGGAAAATGTATTAGTTGATGCATGTTTTGTAATAATACATCTAAATCCGCCAAGTAACTTGCACGTTTTCCCACATAATTGCAGCGGAGTGAATAATATATATATTTCTTTAATCCCTTTGATATGAGAGAGTGGGCGCCTGGCCAGCCTGGCACTGCCAGCCGCTATAGTGCTATAGCGCTAGCCCGGGGACCCTGTGTGCCAGTGTGCCCACCCGTGGGGGGCGGGGGGGGGGATTCAACCCACCAACCAGCCTTCAGGCGGCTGACAGCGACTTGTTATTTACAACTGCATTGGTGGAAAGTATAAACTAAATGTCTTTACCTGAGTATACTGCTGTATTTCCCATTTTCAGTACTTTTACTCTACTCCACTACATCTCAGAGGCAAATATTGTACTTTTACTCCACTACAATTATTTGAAAACTTTAGTTACTAGTTACTTTGCAGATATAAATTATGATATTATAAAACGTACATGAACCACTTTAGCCAGTGGTGGAAATGGACTGGATTCGCTTTGGGAACCCGTGTGTGACCATGCGCGCGCGCGGTTCTGGGCGGATTGGGTTCGTTTTTTCCGCGGTTCTGGGCGGATTGGGTTCGTTTTTTTTCCAGTTTTTGGTTTCTTTTTATTTTTTTAGGTTTTAGGGTTAGGATTAGGAGTTAGGTTAGGGTTATGTTATTTAATTCATATTTTTGCCTGATTTTACCAATTTATTATCACAAAAAACTATTTCTGCCTAATAAAATATTCAAACAAAATGGGTTTATACTAATGTATTTTGTGGATTATATTAGACAACAACTAGACGGTTAATTTCGCGGATTTGGGTACTTTATATATATATTTTTTTAACTTTATTTCGGGTTTAGGGTTAGGGTTAGGGTTAGGTTAGGTTTATGTTATTTAATTCTTTTTTTTTTGCGGTTAATTTCGTGGATTTGGGTACTTTATTTTCGTTTTTTTGTTACTTTAATTCGGGTTTAGGGTTAGGGTTAGGGTTAGGTTGTTTAATTCTTATTTTTTCGATTGGGTGCCCCTGATTACTCAATAAAAATACCTTAAAATGATACTCGAGTACAGTACTTGAGTACATGTACAGTACTTAATTAGTTACTTTCCACCACTCTCACTGTCAGCGTTAGATTAAAATTACTTACTCACCTTCTGCAAAGATTGTCTTGGTTTCAGAGAGCAGAGCATGGTGGTAAATATGAACTTTTGCCCCAAACTTTAAGTCTTTATATTCCATATGTCCACGTCTGTGTGTAGCAGCCTTGTTTACCTTGCACTAACGTAGGCTTTACGTCGTCAAGCAAGCGGCCACAGAAGTCTGTTTCCTTTCAAAGCGATGTGCATTTCAAAATAAGAGTTTTTTTAAAATCTATACTTGAAAAGTGTTATAATTCAAAACACGTTTTATTTTGAAATACTACTGGAAATAGAAGTAGCCAGGTAGCCTAGTTGAAACTACTTCACACGCTATTTTTTCCTGGACTGGGACCAAAATTCAGTCCTGACACTTTGGTCCGGACCAAACGTCCTAAAACGGGAGCGAAAATATTTTCTTTCCATTTTTTTTTTTGACAATCTGAAGAGCGTTCCCACACGTGTTCACAGCGTTCCCCCGCAACGGTTGCTATGGGAACGCCGTTCCCAAGCGTGCAACGCCATTTCCACCACTGACTTTAGCCCTATTTTATACCTAGGCTATTTGAAAATAGCAGATCTACAAGCTCACAACGCGTCGCGATGAGACGTGTTGTGAGCTTGTAGATCTGCTATTTTCAAACTTTTTAGTACTTTTACTTTTAGTACTTTAAGTACATTTTGATACCAATACTTTTGTACTTTTACTCAAGTAAATTTTGAATTCTGAACTTTTACTTGTAACGGAGTATTTCTACATTGCAGTATTGGTACTTTTACTTAAGTAAAATATTTGAGTACCACTGTGCGTTGGCAGTAGAAACCGTGGTCATCCTGTAGTGTAATCAACAGAACATTATACAACAGGTAGTTCCGACCAAGCAATCTGAAATGGGCTTTTCTAGCCGCGCGCAAACGAGCCTGACCAGAACACCTGCCGTTCTCACATGAAACTAATCCAAATATTAAAAATCAGCCGTGCTGATCAGACAGACTCGGCAGAGCAGATACTGTAAGTGTCTAGGCTAGCAGTTTGCATGGGAGGTTCACACACGTAGTAGCTAAATCTGGTATTAGAAATTACAATGATAATTACAATATTGGAATGAAATTGAGCTTCTTAATTCTGTCTCTCTGTCTGTCCGTCTGTCCGTCTGTCCGTCTGTCTGTCTCTCTCTCTCTCTCTCTCTCTCTCTCTCTCTCTCTCTCTCTCTCTCTCTCTCTCTAGGTGGTAAGGCGTTCATGTTTCGTGTGGGCGACCTCAGGTCGGGCGTGGTGGTGTATCACCATGACGACAGCGACACCACGCGCGACCACATCGTGTTCCGCATCAGCGACGGCCGCCACAGCATCCGCCACAAGCTGCCAATCAACATCCTGCCTAAAGACGACACCCCGCCCCTCCTCATCAACAACGTGGCGCTGGAGGTTAGTAACTAAGTACATTTACTCAAGTACTGAGGTATTTCCAATTTCCAGTAACTTTTACTTCTACTCCACTACATCTCAGAGGCAAATATTATACTTTTTACTCCACTATAATTATTTGAAGACTTTAGTTACTAGTTACTTTGTAGATTTTAATTATTATTACAAAACATACATTAACCACTTCAGACCTATGTACTTTGACAATAGCCAATCTACAAGCTCACAACGCGTCGCAAAGGGACGCGTTGTGAGCTTGTAGATCGGCTATTTTCAAAGGATGTTTATACATTCTATACATTTGAAAAAGTGTGAAATTGGACATTCTGCATAATGAGTACTTTTCCTTTGGTGCTTTTATGTATATTTTTATACTAATACACTTCTGCTGCTCACCAAAACAAAGAGTGTTTTATGGAGATGAAAGCCTATTCTACTCAGTGGGAACACTCTGAGCCCTCCACCTCACGTCTAAAATACACTTTTTTTAGCCAGAAAAGAAAATATTTATCCAGAAGGAAACAATGTTTTTGGATACTCCACTGCGCCCCCTACAGATCTGGTTAATGGAATTTTTCCTTCCGGTGAAACATTTTCTTTTCTGGACAAAAAAAGTGTATTTTAGACGTGAGGTGGGGAGGGGGCGGGGCTCAGAGTGTTCCCACTTAGTAGAGTAGGCTTTCAACTCCATAAAACACTCTTAGTTTTGGTGAGCAGAGAAAGTGTATTTTATTTTTTGACTAAAGACGAGAGGCTGTGCAGCCTGTGGTGTGCAAAGGCTCTAAAGTCCCATAGCGTTAAGGAGAACTCCTTCTAACGTTATGGACCAGGGCTGTGCGCGTACGTACGTCTGTAATCCACGTATCTCGGGAGCCGTTCGACCGGCCGACTTTAAATTCCGCACATACGTCGCAGACGACCTGAGGGAGCGTAGTGCCCGGCGCCGAGTCGGTCGGATAGGCGGTTGTCCAGAACCGCCCAGTAAAGGCTCTGGCTGCCGTGGCCCAAATGAGCCACTTGATTGCCATGCTATATAACTGTAATATCCTTGTGTAGGTGGAAGAGGGCGGGGCCTTGAGACTGGAGGAGTACATGCTATTGGCCAGCGACCTGGACTCCAGTGATGACTACATCCTGTACACAATAGTCTCCGCCCCCGGCGCCGGGCAGCTTCTCAGGAAGAGCTCCGCCCAGCACACAGGTATTGTAGAACTACGAATATGTGTACAAGGACTACAAATATGTGTACTAGGACTACACATCTGTCTACTAGGACTACAAATATGTCAACTAGGACTACAAATATGACAACACACAGGTGCAGTAGAACTACAAATATGTCTACTACGGGCAGCTGAGTTTTGAATGTATTGGAGTTTATTGGGGACTTTTGAGGTGGTGTCGCAGGTACCGTAGAACTACAAATGTGTCTACACGGACTACAAATATGTCTACTTGGACTATACATATTTCTTCTGGCTATTTTTGCGGTATTTTGTGGGGCTTTGGGTGTATTTTTGGGTTGTTTTAGGGAATTGTACTGGCAAGTTTTTGGTAGTTAGTGGTTATTTGAGATTATTTTGGGGTACTTTCGGGTATTGTATACATTTTGGCTCTTTGGGTGTATTTCTGGGTAGTTTATGGTATTTGGGGTAATTCTGGGTGTCTTTTGGGAACATATCCTGAAAAAAAATGTTTTTGGACATTCGAGGTCCGCTCCAAGATCTCCTACTTTTGCTATTTTAGAATTTGAATCCTGAAAATAAATCCTTTTGGACATATGAGGTTTCCACCCGACAGAGACAATGTATATACCTTATATGTATATATATATATGTGTGTATATATAGCTAAAATGTAAAATGACACCTGTAGGTGTCATGGTGTCCTCCTTCCTCCAGGGGGAGCTCTCTCAGGGTCTCATCTATTACAAACACTCGGGAGACGAGACCTTTGAAGATGCCTTTGACTTCACGCTGTCTGACAGCCACCAGCCTCCCAACCAATCACAGCGGCATGTGAGTAACGTGACACGCCCACTGACGAGCATCTCAACCTGTCCCACAAACACGTGCATGTAACAAAACATATATATGTATTTATATATGTAACAAAACATATATATGAATTTATATATGTAACAAAACATATATATGTATTTGTGCTAAAAAAGCGGATCATAAACATCTGTTTTTTTGGCTGATGATACTATGAACTATTAACTGGTTAAATATAAGGAATTAAGCAATAAGGAATTCATAATCAGACTTTGCAGGCACAATTATTACATAATCTTCTAATTGCTAATATTTGCTACATTTTCAAATATTTAAAAAAGCAGAAATGGCAGAGTTGTAAGCTTGTAGATCAGCTTTAAAAACAATATTTATTATAACATTATTAAATATGTCAGACGTGTCTTTGTATACCTGTGAATTGTTTTGATTACGAAGCCTAAAAGGACAAAACGGAAATTGTATTTTTATTCGAAAGTATGTTCCAATGTTCAATGCCAAAAACACAATGAAATTGTTAGTCGCAATTATTTTGTATGACAATTAATTGTCAACGTAATCGTGGCTTTAGTCCTAAACTTTTTTCAGAATGACGTACGGCCTCTCTCTGCCTCTGCCTCTGCCTCTGCCTCTGTCTCTGTCTCTGCCTCTGCCTCTGCCTCTGCCTCTGCCTCTGCCTCTGTCTCTGTCTCTGTCTGTCTCTCTGTCTCTGTCTCTCTGTCTCTCTGTCTCTCTCTCTCTCTCTCTCTCTCTCTCTCTCTCTCTCTCTGTCTCTCTCTCTCTCTCTCTCTCTCTCTCTCTCTGTGTCTCTCTCTCAGACGGTGGTGGTCCATGTGTTCCCGGTGAAGGACCAGTTACCGGTGGAGGTGTCCGGAACGGAGCGCTGTGTGACGGTCAGGGAGACGGAGGTGGTTCATCTGACCCAGAGTCAGCTGTTCTTCAGAGACAGAGAGCATCCAGACACTGACCTCACCTACCTGGTGACCATGGCCTGCTACTGCCCCACCCTACCAGGGTGAGTAGGACTAATACCCCACCCTACCAGGGTGAGTAGGACTAATACCCCACCCAGCCAGGGTGAGTAGAACTAATACCCCACCCAGCCAGGGTGAGTAGGACTAATACCCCACCCAACCAGGGTGAGTAGGACTAATACCCCACCCAACCAGGGTGAGTAGGACTAATACCCCACCCAACCAGGGTGAGTAGGACTAATACCCCACCCAGCCAGGGTGAGTAGAACTAATACCCCACCCAACCAGGGTGAGTAGGACTAATACCCCACCCAACCAGGGTGAGTAGGACTAATACCCCACCCAGCCAGGGTGAGTAGAACTAATACCCCACCCAGCCAGGGTGAGTAGGACTAATACCCCACCCTACCAGGGTGAGTAGAACTAATACCCCACCCTACCAGGGTGAGTAGGACTAATACCCCACCCAACCAGGGTGAGTAGGACTAATACCCCACCCAGCCAGGGTGAGTAGAACTAATACCCCACCCAGCCAGGGTGAGTAGGACTAATACCCCACCCAACCAGGGTGAGTAGGACTAATACCCCACCCAACCAGGGTGAGTAGGACTAATACCCCACCCTACCAGGGTGAGTAGGACTAATACCCCACCCAACCAGGGTGAGTAGGACTAATACCCCACCCAACCAGGGTGAGTAGGACTAATACCCCACCCTACCAGGGTGAGTAGGACTAATACCCCACCCTACCAGGGTGAGTAGGACTAATACCCCACCCAACCAGGGTGAGTAGGACTAATACCCCACCCAACCAGGGTGAGTAGGACTAATACCCCACCCAACCAGGGTGAGTAGGACTAATACCCCACCCTACCAGGGTGAGTAGGACTAATACCCCACCCAACCAGGGTGAGTAGGACTAATACCCCACCCAGCCAGGGTGAGTAGGACTAATACCCCACCCAGCCAGGGTGAGTAGGACTAATACCCCACCCTACCAGGGTGAGTAGGACTAATACCCCACCCAGCCAGGGACTCTTGCTGATGTTAAGTACTGCTGGCACCATTCTGGTGTAGCACCCATCTAGAGACCTCTGCAGGGTTGGCTTCAGGGTCCAGCATTCACTGCCGTAGAGGAGAACAGACTCTACCATTGCATAGAAGAGGCTGAGTTTGATTTGATGGGGGAGGTTGGAGTTCCATACACTGGTCATGCCGTTCATGCCAAAGTATTCGCTGGGGGTCCGGGGTCCCGGACCCCCAGCGAATACTTCGACATGAACGGCATGACCAGTTTTGTATGGACCTCCAACCTTGAGACTCCATACATGGGAATAATGGGGACAAGTAGCCTACTGACACATACAGAGATCTCCATATATGGAGGGACAACGAGTGCATTTTCCGGCAGCGGAAGCTGCCGCGGCGGAAACTCTTAACCCTAACCTCAGTAAAACTATAAGGATAAGGATAATTCCTTTAACAGGTCTGTTCATGAAAGTCCTTGCGGTCTTGTTTCCAATGAGGGCCTGTGAGCAATTAGGGGTTAAGAGTCTTGCTCAGGGACATATTTAATTTCTTCGACACATTTGCTGGCCTGGCCTGGAATCCTACCTGGCGCTCCTCCACCGGCAGTTCCGCGGCAGCTTCCGCTGCCGATAAATGCGCTCGCTCCTTCTGTATATATGGCCATGAAAGGGACAAGGACTGACAGACACACAGATCTCCATATATGGCCATATCTGTAACATCGGCAGTGGCACATAGGTGTTGAACTCTAGAGGTTCTAGTAGATTACATTTCAGTTATACAAGTTCTTAAAAAACAACCTTTTTGGATCCAAGATATGTCCAGTAACAGTAGTGTGTGTGTGTTGCAGGCTCATGGATGCAGGTCGTCTGTTCTATGCAGACGTCACTAACAGCATGAAGAAAGACCCCATGGTCCCTGTCCTCAAGTCCTTCACTCAGGTACACACAGTGATGCCACGAGTACTCATACTTTTTTTTTAATTTAAAGGAGTAGTTCACCCAAAAAATGACTTATTTTCTATCAATTGCACACCACATGAAGCCTTGAATCCATGGATTTATTTTTGTTTTTGTGGCATTCCTAAGCCAATAATTTGATTCCCGTCTCCTACCGGCTAATGTATCCGGTAGGAGACACAGAGTAGATTATTTGTGTCTCCTACCGGATACACACCCGGTCATCAAATTATTGGCTTAGGAATGCCACAAAAACTAAAATAAATCCATGAATTCAAGGCTTCATGGGGCGTGCAATTGATAGAAAATAAGTAATTTTTCTCCTTTAAGTAAAAGTACAGATACAAATATTGAAATTATATAGCATGGAAATGACCATGCCCTCTATGGCGAGTTGTATCGTTTCACTATGAGGCCGATTTTGAAAATTTAGAGTGTGAGCTACTTGGCCTTGTGGGAATGTGCGTTCAAGAATTCGCGGCAATCGGACATTGTGATTTGTGGCATTATGTGCAAAACCGGCCGCTACCACAAACTTTGGACGCCTATCGTAGCCAATCGGAATGGAATATGAAAGATCAGATGACAGATAGGTCTTAATCACAGAGATTATGTGTGCCGGTTTGCATGAGGTTTGGACAAAATCTGTACGAGTAGTAGCATTTTTATTTTATTTTGCAAAACTCTTAAGGCGGTTACACACCGGCGAATGTGCGAATATACGCAAAATTCGGACTCGTTCCGAATTATTAAAAGACGCTTTTTCGCTTCGCTTTTCCGCTTTTTCGCGCCATGTACGCTTGCATTGACTTTATAAGGTTTTTAAAAAAAGCGTATTATTCGCACGAAAAAATCGCCCCGGTGTGTAAGGACCTTAACTGTTTATTGTTCAAAAACATATTTCCATATCTTACTGTGTCACAAAGCAACAATAATGTCATCGTGGGCGTAAGGTCTCCTCTCCTCTCCTCTCCTCTCCTCTCCTCTCCTCTCCTCTCCTCTCCTCTCCTCTCCTCTCCTCTCCTCTCCTCTCCTCTCCTCTCCTCTCTCCTCTCCTCTCCTCTCCCCCTCTACCTCTCTCCTCTCCTCTCGTCTCCTCTCCTCTCCTCTCAGAATGCAGTGAACCACATGAAGGTAGCCTACATGCCTCCTATAGAGGACATCGGTACGGAGCCTCTGTTCGTCCAGTTCGTCTTCTCCGTCAGTGACCACCACGGAGGAACCCTCACCGGCCTGACCTTTAACCTCACCGTGACCCCCGTGGACAACCTGGCCCCAGAGGTCAGAGTTCACATCCACCCTGAACTTTGACCTGTCGTATGTGATTGACAGCTTAAAGGAATAGTTCACCCCCAACATGACTTTTTTTCATATGGAATTCATGGATATTTACTCGTTTTTTTCGCATTCCAAAGACAATCATTTGATGACACAAAGAGTCTCCTTTGTGTGTCCTACCGGAATCGCTGGTCATCAAATTATTGTCTTAGGGATGCGACCAAAACAAAAAATAATATCCATAAATTCATAAAAAGTCTCCATGGGGTGACCATAGCCTGGCATTGGCCAGACAGTCTGATAACGTGGATTCACTCTCACGTTCCTCCCCAGTATCAGTCTGGACTTCGGCCCATAGGGAGCGAGTATTGAGACATCAGAAAATGATCGGGCCAATCAGTGACTGCGTTTCAACTGCTGTCCGTACACAACAGTGAAAAGCATCAAAATCATTTTCTGATTTCTCATACTCACTCCCTATGGGCCGACGTCCAGACTGATACCAGGGAGGAACGTGAGAGTGAATCCACGTTATCAGTCTGGACAATGCCAGGCTATGGGTGACTAATCCATAGGAAGAAAGTAACTTTTGGGTTGAACTATCCCTTTAACCCCTTCAGAATATAAAAAAATAGCAGATCTACAAGCTCATAGCGCGGCACAGAGTTCCGCGCTATGAGCTTGTAGATCTGTGATTTTGTTTTTTTATCATGAAAATGTGTGCAAATCTTTGAATATATACATATAGTGTTTTAAAGCGGACATTTTTAACTAAAATCTTTGGGGGGGGGGGGGGGGGGTCTTTAGGGGGGGGGGGTCCCTGGTACAACATTGTGGGTGGTCCTTGACATGAAAAAAGTTTTGAGAACCACTGATATTATAGCAACATAATACAAAATAAAAAAAACTGTTAGGATTTAGAAGACATTTGTTGAATCCCCCCGAAAGCTAAGATTTGCGTTAACAACATTCGCTTTAAAATATATAAACATTCAAAGATTTGCACATATTTTCACAATTTTTCAAAAAAATAGCAGATCTACAAGCTCATAGCGCGGCTTGTAGATCTGCTATTTTTGAATAGCCAAAGAAATGTTAAAATGACACACAGATGCGTTCCTGGTCTTAAAAGTCACTCTTTATAAAGAGTGTCAGTGTAAAACTGTATACTGATGACGTTGTGTTTTTGCAGTGTAAAACTGTATACTGATGACGTTGTGTTTTTGCAGTGTAAAACTGTATACTGATGACGTTGTGTTTTTCCACAGGCGTTCAGCAACCTCCTGCGGGTGGAGGAGGGCGGGGGGGCCCTGGTGACGGAGGAGCACCTCCTGGTGCGTGACGGGGACACCCTGGAGGAGGGGCTGAGGGTGGAGGTGAAGAGGGGAGCGCTCCACGGCAGCATGGAGGTGCAGGGCAGAGAGCTCCGCCCTGGAGACAGCTTCACCCTGAAGGACCTCCGACTCCTCAGAGTCAGGTTAGGACGATGGTCAATCACCAAGAGGTCTTCAATGGGCTTTTTTTTTTGGCTTAGCTTAGAGAGAGATGGAGCAGGGACCCCCGCTACATAGATAGATAGATAGAATGTTTTTATTATAGTGTAATCTCTCAAGAACAGATTCAGAGCCGCGCTACTGAATCTGTTCGGGATCCTCAGATCAGGAAGCAGGCCGCGCTTTACCCAATCAAATGTAGTGGGCGGGATTTGCATCTGTGCGCTCGCTTCCCACTGGAAACAAACCCAAACTCATTTAACACATCGAGTGCCAAACACGGTAAAAACCGTGTTATCAGTCTTTTTTTTTCTTTTTTTTTAAGAAAGTTAGTAACATTTTAACTTGTTCTTCTATCATAGAAACAAGCGGGCTTATAACCAAAACGATCCATGTTCTTTGGGAGAAGTGGTGTTAGTGTTCTGTGGAGAAATATTGTTTGTGGGAATGAAAACATAGTCGCACCACCGGAAGTGGAGGGCTGAGGGCAGAGACCAAAACGCCTGTTTCCAGTCATCATAGGTCTATTTAATCACTCCCCCCAGAGTCAAATGCAAAAGTGAAAAACGTTGGGGGCGATGTTTTTCCTTTTTATTTGACGATGGGTTCCCAGATTGATTATAGTGTCCTGCACCACATGACAACTGTCCGTATCCTGAAACCCTTTGTGCATCTACTATAGGCTCTATGCACAGCAGCTATATTGGAAATAAATTAGGCCTCTTCCTTACTTCCTTCACAGGTTTTACCAATGATACTAATGAAGGCTCTGTTCCATTTCTCAAACCTTTTAATTTCAAGGACCCCCATAACTCTGACAGTGTACAAATGGAACCACTCTCAGAGTTACACACCTTTTTAAGGGGCCATTTGGAACGCCCTCAAGGAACCATGAGGGTCCCTGGACCACACTTTGAGACCCATTGGTGTAGCAGAGTGTTTCCAGTGAGAGAAAATGCACAATATCAGCACCCTGACTCTGTTTGACCAGAATGGAACAGAGCCTTCATTAGTATCATTGCTAACAACCTGTGAAGGAAGTAAGAAGAGGCCCGATTTCTCTCCAAAATGGCTGTTGTGCATAGAGCCTATTGTTTGTGTTCAAGAACGTCTTGTTAAACGTGAACTCAAATGATGTGCAGCCTGCGTAGCTGTAGTTCAGGCAGTCAACTCAAGGCAGCGCGCCAACCTGATCAGGTGACCAGTCACATGCTCTCTTCTCCTGAACTGGCCGGCTATGTAAAGGATCTACACCATGAATTAAAAAAATAAATAATAATATTTAATATCATATTGTTTATGTCCCTCAAACGTTTTTCAAAAGGTTTGAGCCTAAATCAAGCCTCAGATATACTCATTCCAACTAACTTCTCTCTGGCTTATAAAGCACTTTCACCTGCAATACCACATTGTCCTGATTTGCACGTGGCGCTATTGAGACAGTTTGTATGCATGTTATCTCCTGGTTCTGTGTGGAAAAAGTAAAACAAAAAAAGTATTTTATTTTATTTTTTCTATGTTGGAACTGAAAAACGGGAGGGATTGTAGCGCTAGTGACGTCACTTTCGGGGCCAAATCAGTTTGGCCTGTTTTGAGAACAATTTACATAAAACCCCAGATATGCTGTGAAAGCCTGAGTGTTCAAACTGGGGTATTTTTGGGGATAGAAGAAAGGTAGGGGAGACCAAAAAACCCCAAAAAAGAAGGAAAAGTTAAAATTCATGGTGTAGTCCCTTTAAACTTCTCTGCCTACCTGTTCATTCTGTCTTCTCTCTCTGGCTGTACTGCTGTGCTGCTGTCTGTTGCTGCCTCTCTGCTGTCTGCTGCTGACCATCACGTTTTGCAATCCCACTGCCTCCCCGGCATCCACCTGTAGGCTCTGTTTCTAGATTCCCCTTGGGGGTCTTAATTCATTCCCTGTAATTATTTAACTTAACCAAAATGGCATTAACTTAACTAAAATGTTCATGCTTACAGGGAATGAACAGAGACAGAGCCCTGATGCCAACCTATGCTTCATATATCTATGCTCAATTATGCTCAATACAAATATATTCTAAATCCAATCTAAGAGTTGTCTGACTGAAAAAAAGAGTGTGTGTGTGTGTGTGTGTGTGTGTGTGTGTGTGTGTGTGTGTGTGTGTGTGTGTGTGTGTGTGTGTGTGTGTGTGTGTGTGTGTGTGTGTGTGTGTGTGTGTGTGTGTGTGTGTGTGTGTGTGTGTGTGTGTGTGTGTGTGTGTGTGTGTGTGTGTGTGTGTGTGTGCGCGTGTGCGTGTGTGTGTGTGTGTGTGCAGGTACATCCATGATGACTCAGAGACAGTAGAGGACACGGTACATCTGAGTGTGACTGACGGACACAACTCTGCTGCCGTTGTTCTGCATGTGCAGGTCAGACACACACACACACACACACACACACACACAGACACACACACACACACACACACACACACACACACACACACACACACACACACACACACACACACACATTTTAATCCTTTATTTTAATCCACAAATTCATATTAATTTACAAGGAAACAAATGTAACAGGAGTGAGTATACAGAGTCTACATCTGTACCCATAGTGTGTTATGGTTCTAAGGAACGGTTTGCATGCAACTATCCGCTTTTTAAAATGAAGCCAATAAGGAAGTGCAGAATTCCCTGCCGTTTCTTTGACTGCCAGATCAATAGTGTAATAGTGTGCCACAACTGCCAGTACCTTTGGCTTTGAAACATCATGGAATATTCTCTGTGACCGCCGTCACAGAGAATATTCCAATATTACAAGATGGGCTGATTACACGCACAAGGTTGTCGTAGTATAGGAACAAATATTTGTCCATTGAAGAGCTATGGCCGTTTCAATGAGGCTTGTTTTGCCGTAAAGCAGGCTAGCAGAGATATGGCCGTTTCACTGCAGGAAATAAACAGGAAGTAAATTAGCTTTTTTTTTTTTTTTAATGAACCAGCAGGTGTCGCTAGAGTTCCCCTCCTGCTGGCAGCAGAAAAAATGACCACGCCATTGATCACAATGGGGGTTTGACCTGACTTTATATTACCTTTAGTAATCATTGTCACAAATACTATATGCTTCCAGTCGCTAGTTTAAAGTCTTATTTAAATTTTTGTAAATTATGGTCCTATTAATGTTGAAATTGATGATAACGTAGGGATTAGAAACATGGGGATTGGCCTTCCTTTCGTCCGTCCTTACTTCCTTGCTTCCTTTCCTCAGGTCCTACCAGTGAATGACGTCCCTCCTCAGCTGGGGGCGGGTCTGTGGGCGGGTCTTAGCTGTGACGAGGGTGGGCGTGTCCAGGTGACGGTGGACTACCTATCGGCTACGGACGCTGACAGTGACGACGCCCAGCTGACCTACATGCTGGCCAGAGCGCCCTCTAGAGGAGAGCTGCAGAGGTCAGGGGTCACCGTGGACAAGTTCTCCCAACAGGACCTGCTGCAAGGAACCATCTACTATGTTCATACAGGTTCATTAACATCTCATTAACATCTCATTAACATATCATTAACGCATACTATGTTCATACAGGTTGATTAACATCTAATTAGCATTTAATTAACATCTACTATGTTCATACAAAGTTAATTAACACATCGGGTGCCAAACGCGGTCTGAACCGTGTTTTCACAGAGGAGCGCTTCGGTCTGAACCGTGTTTTCACAGAGTAGAGCTTCGGTCTGAACCGTGTTTTCACAGAGTAGCGCTTCGGTCTGAACCGTGTTTTCACAGAGTAGAGCCTTCGGTCTGAACCGTGTTTTCACAGAGTAGCGCTTCGGTCTGAACCGTGTTTTCACAGAGTAGCGCTTCGGTCTGAACC
>NC_137607.1:2392770-2425270 GCF_963280865.1 Gymnoscopelus braueri
CATGAAACAACCTTAAGTCTCTACAATCTGCTGGGCCAGAGGACCCGCCTGAGACGACACAGCACCGTGGTGGTGGTCCCACCGGGTGGTGTGTGTGTGTGGGGGGGGGGAGAGGTACTTTTACTTCTACTCCACTACATCTCAGAGGCAAATACTGTACTTTTACTTCACTACAATTATTTGAAAACTTTAGGGGAGAGAGAGAGAGAGAGAGAGAGGAGAGAGAGAGAGGAGAGAGAGAGAGAGAGAGAGAGAGAGAGACGAGAAGAGAGAGAGAGAGAAGAGAGAGAGAGAGAGAGAGAGAGAGAGAGAGAAGAGAGAGAGAGAGATGAGAGAGAGAGAGAGAGAGAGAGAGAGAGAGAGAGACGAGAGAGAGAGAGAGAGACAGAGAGATGAGAGAGAGAGAGAGAGATCGAGAGAGAGAGAGAGCCCCCCACCCTCGGGGGACGCGGCCCTGGACCTATTTTACACCTGATTAGCAAACACATGTGGGGGGGCCACCAGACATATGTCCCCCCCCCCCCCCCATGTCACCAAGGACCCCCAGGGCTCAGAGGAGACGCACCAAAGCTAGAGAGCGTGAAAGGCCAGACCTGTTCTCTAGGAGTAGTACCGTCTGAACACCAGCACACACTCAACACACACTCAACACACACTCAACACACACTCAACACACACTCAACACACACTCAACACACACTCAACACACACTCAACACACACACACTACTTCTACTGTTTTGGCAAAAACTATTAAAACCAGGATTGTAGTGTCTGGTCTGCAACGCATCACTACAGGGCCGTCAATGGATATGGCAGGTGCCATAAAAACATATGTACTGTATATATATAAACAATAAATGTATATATATATATATATATTTAAAAAAAACATGAATAGTAGCCTAATGCAGGTGTAAGACCAGTGTGTTTGTATTGTGTTAAAGGTATAATGCATAGTTTTCTATGCATTTGGGGGGTTTGACCCCCCCCAAAAAAAAAAAAATCTGCCGCGCGCCCAGGATAAGTGTCCCTTATTTTAATCTCTGGCAGTTGGTAACCCTAACCTTGCCATACCTTAGCTTTTGCTAAACTGACGCCACTGCGTATGACCACCTTTTTTTGACCAACACGCAGATGCATGTGCACCGGTGTGGACGGCGTGCTCGTTACATTTGAGTCAAGCAGTGTGGTTGTGAATGCCTGGGTGATTTACATACATACATACTAAGCCTGCAACGGTTCACAAAATTCACGGCGTAGGCCAGGCAAAGAGGAAGGGTAGTGTTTCCTGAAGAGGTGGGTTTTCAGTCTGCGAAAGATGGGCAGTGACTCTGCTGTCCTGACATCAGTGGGAAGTTCATTCCACCACTGTGGGGCCAGAACAGAAAAAAGTTGTGACCGTGTCGATCGACCAGAAGGAACCTTGAGTGACGAGGCAATCAGTCGCCCCCAGGTGGCAGACCGAAGTGGTCGGGCAGGGGTGTAAGCGACTCCGTCATTGCCAGGAGGGCAGTCTCTGTCGAGTGACCCACTTTGAACCCAGACTGGTTGGAGTCCAGGAGGTTGTTCTGGTGGAGGTAGGAGGACAGTTGTTTAAAGACAGCACGTTTGAGAGTTTTAGATAGGAAGGATAGAAGGGAAACCGGTCTGTAGTTCTTGATCTCAGAGGGGTCAAGTGTCTGTTTCTTCAGGAGGGGGGTGACTCTGGCAGTCTTGAAAGCAGAGGGAAAGTAACCAGACGTCAGAGAGGTGTTAATAAGGTGGGTTAAGAAGGGAAGAAGTTCAGGTGCAATAGACTGCAGCAGAGTGGATGGGACCGGGTCCAGAGAGCATGAGGTGGGGCGACTAGAGGTAACAAGGAGAAGGACCTCGTTAGGGGAGAGGGGAGAAAAGTGGGATAGAGAGGGGGAGGGGGAGGGAAGAGGAGTAGATGAAGGTAGAGAGGGGGGGTGGCAGGCAGACGGGTGTGGGTAGTGCGCAGGGCACCAGCTGGGGGAGGAGGGAAGGAGGATCGGATATCGTTCACCTTCTTGTCAAAGAAGTTGGCGAAATCGTTAGGGAGGAGGGACGAGGAGGGAGGAGGGGGTGGTGGTTGCAGGAGACCTGCAAGACCTCCAGGAGGTTGCCATTTCTCCATTCGCTCTCAGGCTCCGTCTCTCAGTCCGACAACCAGGGGGAAGGTGGAGTTTGGCGTGCAGGCCTGGTGGTGAGGGGACAGAGATGGTCGAGAGAAGAGGATAGAGTAGAGAAAAGAAGATCTGTGGCGGTATCAGGGGATAGAAGAGCAAAGGATTCAGGGGCAGGGAGAGCAGAGAGAACAGAAGAGGGAAGATCAGTGGAGGAAAGTGAGCGAAGATTGCGACGTGAGGAAATCATGTGGGTAGGGAGGGGCTGTGAGGGGGGAGAGGAGAGAGAGAGAGAGTAGGGCATGAAATAGTGATCAGATAGTTTCTTATCCTTTTCACTAGAAAGAGGAGTGATGGACAGGTTAGCAGTAGAGCAGCCTCTGGTGAAGATCAGGTCCAGTTGGTTGCCCGCCTCGTGGGTCGGAGGAGATGGGGAAAGAACTAGGTCGAAGGCGGCGAGAAACGAAAGGAGTGGGTCTAGCTGCTTCTCAGCTGAACACATAAACTGAGTTTCAGAATAGTTTTTGAGAGAGTGAGAGATCAAACGTTTCAGAAATCCATAATCAGCGTCATGCTCACACACACACACACACACACACACACACACACACACACACACACACACACACACACACACACACACACACACACACATGCACATATTTGTGCACGTGACACCATTAACACATTCACTGCCAGTTATTAATTAATTAATCCGCTGCTGCCAGAATTTTTTCACCTTATTTTGACGATCCATGGAGAGCCACGGAAGCCACGATGTGGACAAGGATGTAAACAAAGGCTGTCTGGGGGGAGGTGGGGGGGGATCTCTTCTATCCACCGGAACCAGAACAACTTTTTACCACGATTCTGTTGTTATCGTCCGTTGAATACGGCTCGTTTTCACCCCAAAAAGAAGAAATCCGAGCTAGATGTGTTTTTCTACATCTCATAACATAGGAGTGTTTTTCTACGTCTCATAACATAGGAGTGTTTTTCTACGTCTCATAACATAGGAGTGTTTTTCTACGTCTCATAACATAGGAGTGTTTTTCTACGTCTCATAACATAGGAGTGTTTTTCTACGTCTCATAACATAGGAGTGTTTTTCTACGTCTCATAACATAGGAGTGTTTTTCTACGTCTCATAACATAGGAGTGTTTTTCTACGTCTCATAACATAGGAGTGTTTTTCTACGTCTCATAACATAGGAGTGTTTTTCTACATCTCATAACATAGGAGTGTTTTTCTACGTCTCATAACATAGGAGTGTTTTTCTACGTCTCATAACATAGGAGTGTTTTTCTACGTCTCATAACATAGGAGTGTTTTTCTACGTCTCATAACATAGGAGTGTTTTTCTACGTCTCATAACATAGGAGTGTTTTTTTACGTCTCATAACATAGGAGTGTTTTTCTACGTCTCATAACATAGGAGTGTTTTTCTACGTCTCATAACATAGGAGTGTTTTTCTACGTCTCATAACATAGGAGTGTTTTCCTACGTCTCATAACATAGGAGTGTTTTCCTACGTCTCATAACATAGGAGAGGACGGAAGTGAATACTTTTGGGATGACGTCACATCCGTACATTCCTTCTCTCGCAGACAAGGGATCATTCATAGGTTGCGGAAGAGCGCCCTCTAGCGTCATTTAAAAAAAAAGATTTATGTAGATCTACGTTTTCAAATAATTGTAGGTGTAAAAAAAGTACAATATTTTCTTTTGAGATGTAGTGGAGTAGAAGTCAAGCACTGAAATGTTTAAATAGTACTTGAGTAAATATACTTGAGTGAGTTTGGGGGGGGTGGGGGTTTGGAATGGTTTCAGTTCACACACAGTTCTGTCTCTGAGAGGGTCCCGAGTGGGCGGGGCCAACCGTTGACCCTGGACTGTGGGACGGGATGGCACTGGGGAACGAACGGCGAGTGTCTGATCCAATACGCCCCTGGACACACGCACACGCACACGCACACAAACACACACACACACACACACACACACACACACACACACACACACACACACACACACACACACACACACACACACACACACACACACACACACACACACACACTCTGTCCTGTTTGGTACATCCATGTTTTTTTGGGTGTGTTGCCACCGCTACCACCTTTGGGGCCCAATTACCGTGCATCTCGTTGGCGTTTGGACCAATCACGGCTGTCCCCTGGTAAAGCTCGTTAAGGAGGATTCGGCGCCTGACCAGGTCACCGTTCAATCTGCCAGCCTGACCCGGCCCGGCTGTCTGCCTGGCACACCCAATGCCCGCCTGGGCAATGCCTGGCACTGCATGGGCAGCCGGGGCCGCTAGAGCGCTAGCACGCTAGCATGCTAGCCCTGGGGACAGGGGTGGACTTTTTTTTTCTTTTCTTTTCATTCAAGTTAGCCTCAAAAACAACAGTATGGATATATACTCTGTTGCAAGTAAAAAAAGTAAAAGTACTGATTTTATTCTAAACATGCTAGCCCTGCTAGCCCTGGGGACAGAGGTGGTTCTTTTTTTCTTTTTCTATTCAAGTAAGCCTCAAAAACAACAAAATATATACTCTGTTGCAAGTATAAGAGTAAACTTACATTTTTCTAAACGTCAAAGTTTGGGCAGCCGGCCGCTAGAGCGCTAGCCCGCTAGCATGCTAGCCCTGGGGACAGGGGTGGATGTTTTTTCCTTTTTTTCTTCAAGTAAGCCTCAAAAACGACAGTATAAATACACTCTGTTATAAGTATAAAAGTAAAAGTAAAGTAAAAGTCAGACTTTTTCGAAAATAGCAGATCTACAAGCTTGTAGAGCTTGTAGATCTGCTATTGTCGAATAGGCCAAGTGGCGAATAGGCCAAGTGGAAAATGTATTAGTTGATGCATGTTTTGTAATAATACATCTAAATCCGCCAAGTAACTTGCACGTTTTCCCACATAATTGCAGCGGAGTGAATAATATATATATTTCTTTAATCCCTTTGATATGAGAGAGTGGGCACCTGGCCAGCCTGGCACTGCCAGCCGCTATATCGCTATAGCGCTAGCCCGGGGACCCTGTGTGCCAGTGTGCCCACCCGTGGGGGGCGGGGGGGGGGGGGATTCAACCCACCAACCAGCCTTCAGGCGGCTGACAGCGACTTGTTATTTCCAACTGCATTGGTGGAAAGTATAAACTAAATGTCTTTACCTGAGTATACTGCTGTAAATGGTCAAATGGACTGCATTGATATAGTAGCGCCTTCGTCCAAAGCACTTTATACATGTACTGCGTTGGCAGTGGTGTAAAGTAACTAAGTACATTTACTTAAGTACTGTACTTAAGTACACTTTTGAGGAATTTTTACTTTACTGGAGTATTTCCCATTTTCAGTACTTTTACTTCTACTCCACTACATCTCAGAGGCAAATATTGTACTTTTAAATATTGTACTTTAGTTACTAGTTACTTTGCAGATATAAATTATGATATTATAAAACATACATGAACCACTTTAGCCCTATTTTATACCTAGGCTATTTTCAAACATTTTTGTACTTTTACTTTTAGTACTTTAAGTACATTTTGATACCAATACTTTTGTACTTTTACTCAAGTAAATTTTGAATTCTGAACTTTTACTTGTAACGGAGTATTTCTACGTTGCAGTATTGGGACTTTTACTTAATTAAAATGTTTGAGTACTTTTTCCACCACTGTGCGTTGGCAGTATAAACCGTGGTCTTCCTGTACAGTGTAATCAACAGAACATTATACAACAGGTAGATCTGACCAAGCAATCTCAAATAGGCTCTTCTAGCCGTGCTCAAACGAGCCTGACCAGAACACCTGCCGTTCTCACATGAAACTAATCCAAATATTACAAATCAGCCGTGCTGATCAGACAGTCTTGGCAGAGCAGATACTGTAAGTGTCTAGGCTAGCAGTTTGCATGGAAGGTTCACACACTAAATCTGGAATTAGAAATTACAATGGTAATTACAATATTACAATGAAATTGAGCTTCTTAATTCTGTCTCTCTCTGTCTGTCCGTCTGTCCGTCTGTCTGTCTGTCCGTCTGTCTGTCTGTCTCTCTCTCTCTCTAGGTGGTAAGGCGTTCATGTTTCGTGTGGGGGACCTCAGGTCGGGCGTGGTGGTGTATCACCATGACGACAGCGACACCACGCGCGACCACATCGTGTTCCGCATCAGCGACGGCCGCCACAGCATCCGCCACAAGCTGCCAATCAACATCCTGCCTGAAGACGACACCCCGCCCCTCCTCATCAACAACGTGGCGCTGGAGGTTAGTAACTAAGAACATTTTCTCAAGTACTGAGGTATTTCCAATTTCCAGTAACTTTTACTTCTACTCCACTACATCTCAGAGGCAAATATTATAGTTTTTACTCCACTATAATTATTTGAAGACTTTAGTTACTAGTTACTTTGTAGATTTTAATTATTATTACAAAACATACATTAACCACTTCAGACCTATGTACTTTGACAATAGCCAATCTACAAGCTCACAAAGCGTCGCAAAGGGACGCGTTGTGAGCTTGTAGATCGGCTATTTTCAAAGGATGTTTATACATTCTATACATTTGAAAAAGTGTGAAATTGGACATTCTGCATAATGACTACTTTTCCTTTGGTGCTTTTATGTATATTTTTATACTAATACACTTCTGCTACTCACCAAAGCAAAGAGGGTTTTATGGAGTTGAAAGCCTATTCTACTTAGTGGGAACACTCTGAGCCCTCCACCTCACGTCTAAAACACACTTTCTTTAGCCAGAAAATAAAATATTTATCCAGAAGGAAACAATGTTTTTGGATACTCCACTGCGCCCCCTACAGATCTGGTTAATGGAATTTTTCCTTCCGGTGAAACATTTTCTTTTCTGGACAAAAAAAGTGTATTTTAGACGTGAGGTGGGGAGGGGGCGGGGCTCAGAGTGTTCCCACTTAGTAGAGTAGGCTTTCAACTCCATAAAACACTCTTAGTTTTGGTGAGCAGAGAAAGTGTATTTTATTTTTTGACTAAAGACGAGAGGCTGTGCAGCCTGTGGTGTGCAAAGGCTCTAAAGTCCCATAGCGTTAAGGAGAACTCCTTCTAACGTTATGGACCAGGGCTGTGCGCGTACGTACGTCTGTAATCCACGTATCTCGGGAGCCGTTCGACCGGCCGACTTTAAATTCCGCACATACGTCGCAGACGACCTGAGGGAGCGTAGTGCCCGGCGCCGAGTCGGTCGGATAGGCGGTTGTCCAGAACCGCCCAGTAAAGGCTCTGGCTGCCGTGGCCCAAATGAGCCACTTGATTGCCATGCTATATAACTGTAATATCCTTGTGTAGGTGGAAGAGGGCGGGGCCTTGAGACTGGAGGAGTACATGCTATTGGCCAGCGACCTGGACTCCAGTGATGACTACATCCTGTACACAATAGTCTCCGCCCCCGGCGCCGGGCAGCTTCTCAGGAAGAGCTCCGCCCAGCACACAGGTATTGTAGAACTACGAATATGTGTACAAGGACTACAAATATGTGTACTAGGACTACACATGTGTCTACTAGGACTACAAATATGTCAACTAGGACTACAAATATGACAACACACAGGTGCAGTAGAACTACAAATATGTCTACTACGGGCAGCTGAGTTTTGAATGTATTGGAGTTTATTGGGGACTTTTGAGGTGGTGTCGCAGGTACCGTAGAACTACAAATGTGTCTACACGGACTACAAATATGTCTACTTGGACTATACATATTTCTTCTGGCTATTTTTGCGGTATTTTGTGGGGCTTTGGGTGTATTTTTGGGTTGTTTTAGGGAATTGTACTGGCAAGTTTTTGGTAGTTAGTGGTTATTTGAGATTATTTTGGGGTACTTTCGGGTATTGTATACATTTTGGCTCTTTGGGTGTATTTCTGGGTAGTTTATGGTATTTGGGGTAATTCTGGGTGTCTTTTGGGAACATATCCTGAAAAAAAAAAATGTTTCTCCTACTTTCTCCTAAGATCTCCTACTTTTGCTATTTTAGAATTTGAATCCTGAAAATAAATCCTTTTGGACATATGAGGTTTCCACCCGACAGAGACAATGTATATACCTTATATGTATATATATATATGTGTGTATATATAGCTAAAATGTAAAATGACACCTGTAGGTGTCATGGTGTCCTCCTTCCTCCAGGGGGAGCTCTCTCAGGGTCTCATCTATTACAAACACTCGGGAGACGAGACCTTTGAAGATGCCTTTGACTTCACGCTGTCTGACAGCCACCAGCCTCCCAACCAATCACAGCGGCATGTGAGTAACGTGACACGCCCACTGACGAGCATCTCAACCTGTCCCACAAACACGTGCATGTAACAAAACATATATATGTATTTATATATGTAACAAAACATATATATGAATTTATATATGTAACAAAACATATATATGTATTTGTGCTAAAAAAGCGGATCATAAACATCTGTTTTTTTGGCTGATGATACTATGAACTATTAACTGGTTAAATATAAGGAATTAAGCAATAAGGAATTCATAATCAGACTTTGCAGGCACAATTATTACATAATCTTCTAATTGCTAATATTTGCTACATTTTCAAATATTTAAAAAAGCAGAAATGGCAGAGTTGTAAGCTTGTAGATCAGCTTTAAAAACAATATTTATTATAACATTATTAAATATGTCAGACGTGTCTTTGTATACCTGTGAATTGTTTTGATTACGAAGCCTAAAAGGACAAAACGGAAATTGTATTTTTATTCGAAAGTATGTTCCAATGTTCAATGCCAAAAACACAATGAAATTGTTAGTCGCAATTATTTTGTATGACAATTAATTGTCAACGTAATCGTGGCTTTAGTCCTAAACTTTTTTCAGAATGACGTACGGCCTCTCTCTGTCTCTGCCTCTGCCTCTGCCTCTGCCTCTGTCTCTGCCTCTGTCTCTGTCTCTGTCTCTGTCTCTGCCTCTGCCTCTGCCTCTGCCTCTGTCTCTGTCTCTGCCTCTGTCTCTGTCTCTGTCTCTGCCTCTCTCTCTGTCTCTGCCTCTGCCTCTGTCTCTGTCTCTGTCTCTGCCTCTCTCTCTGTCTCTGCCTCTGTCTCTGCCTCTGTCTCTGTCTCTGCCTCTGCCTCTGCCTCTGCCTCTGTCTCTGTCTCTGTCTCTGCCTCTCTCTCTGTCTCTGCCTCTGTCTCTGTCTCTGCCTCTGTCTCTGTCTCTGCCTCTGCCTCTGCCTCTGTCTCTGCCTCTGCCTCTGCCTCTGCCTCTGCCTCTGTCTCTGTCTCTGCCTCTGTCTCTGTCTCTGTCTCTGCCTCTGCCTCTGCCTCTGCCTCTGCCTCTGCCTCTGCCTCTGCCTCTGTCTCTGTCTCTGTCTCTGTCTCTGCCTCTGTCTCTGTCTCTGCCTCTGCCTCTGCCTCTGTCTCTGCCTCTGCCTCTGCCTCTGCCTCTGTCTCTGTCTCTGTCTCTGCCTCTGTCTCTGTCTCTGTCTCTGTCTCTGTCTCTGTCTCTGCCTCTCTCTCTGCCTCTGCCTGCCTCTGCCTCTGCCTCTGCCTCTGCCTCTGCCTCTGTCTCTGTCTCTGCCTCTGCCTCTGCCTCTGTCTCTGTCTCTGTCTCTGCCTCTGTCTCTGCCTCTGCCTCTGCCTCTGCCTCTGGCTCTGGCTCTGTCTCTGTCTCTGCCTCTCTCTCTGCCTCTGCCTCTGTCTCTGCCTCTGTCTCTGTCTCTGCCTCTGCCTCTGCCTCTGCCTCTGTCTCTGTCTCTGCCTCTGCCTCTGCCTCTGTCTCTGTCTCTGTCTCTGCCTCTGTCTCTGCCTCTGCCTCTGCCTCTGCCTCTGCCTCTGGCTCTGGCTCTGTCTCTGTCTCTGCCTCTCTCTCTGCCTCTGCCTCTGTCTCTGCCTCTGTCTCTGTCTCTGCCTCTGCCTCTGCCTCTGTCTCTGCCTCTGCCTCTGTCTCTGTCTCTGTCTCTGCCTCTGTCTCTGCCTCTGTCTCTGTCTCTGCCTCTGCCTCTGCCTCTGTCTCTGCCTCTGTCTCTGCCTCTGCCTCTGTCTCTGTCTCTGCCTCTGCCTCTGCCTCTGCCTCTGTCTCTGCCTCTGCCTCTGCCTCTGTCTCTGTCTCTGTCTCTGCCTCTGTCTCTGCCTCTGCCTCTGCCTCTGCCTCTGCCTCTGGCTCTGTCTCTGTCTCTGCCTCTCTCTCTGCCTCTGCCTCTGTCTCTGCCTCTGTCTCTGTCTCTGCCTCTGCCTCTGTCTCTGTCTCTGTCTCTGTCTCTGTCTCTGCCTCTGCCTCTGCCTCTGCCTCTGTCTCTGTCTCTGCCTCTGCCTCTGCCTCTGTCTCTGCCTCTGCCTCTGTCTCTGCCTCTGCCTCTGTCTCTGCCTCTGCCTCTGCCTCTGCCTCTGCCTCTGCCTCTGCCTCTGTCTGTCTCTCTCTCTCTCTCTCTCTCTCTCTCTCTCTCTCTCTGTCTCTGTCTCTGTCTCTCTGTCTCTCTCTCTCTCTCTCTCTCTCTCTGTCTCTGTCTCTGTCTCTGTCTCTGTCTCTCTGTCTCTCTCTCTCTCTCTCTCTCTCTCTCTCTCTCTCTCAGACGGTGGTGGTCCATGTGTTCCCGGTGAAGGACCAGTTGCCGGTGGAGGTGTCCGGTACGGAGCGCTGTGTGACGGTCAGGGAGACGGAGGTGGTTCATCTGACCCAGAGTCAGCTGAGCTTCAGAGACAGAGAGCATCCAGACACTGACCTCACCTACCTGGTGACCCTGGCCTGCTACTGCCCCACCCTACCAGGGTGAGTAGGACTAATACCCCACCCTACCAGGGTGAGTAGGACTAATACCCCACCCTACCAGGGTGAGTAGGACTAATACCCCACCCTACCAGGGTGAGTAGGACTAATACCCCACCCTACCAGGGTGAGTAGGACTAATACCCCACCCAACCAGGGTGAGTAGGACTAATACCCCACCCTACCAGGGTGAGTAGGACTAATACCCCACCCTACCAGGGTGAGTAGGACTAATACCCCACCCTACCAGGGTGAGTAGGACTAATACCCCACCCTACCAGGGTGAGTAGGACTAATACCCCACCCTACCAGGGTGAGTAGGACTAATACCCCACCCTACCAGGGTGAGTAGGACTAATACCCCACCCTACCAGGGTGAGTAGGACTAATACCCCACCCTACCAGGGTGAGTAGGACTAATACCCCACCCTACCAGGGTGAGTAGGACTAATACCCCACCCAACCAGGGTGAGTAGGACTAATACCCCACCCTACCAGGGTGAGTAGGACTAATACCCCACCCTACCAGGGTGAGTAGGACTAATACCCCACCCTACCAGGGTGAGTAGGACTAATACCCCACCCTACCAGGGTGAGTAGGACTAATACCCCACCCTACCAGGGTGAGTAGGACTAATACCCCACCCTACCAGGGTGAGTAGGACTAATACCCCACCCTACCAGGGTGAGTAGGACTAATACCCCACCCAACCAGGGTGAGTAGGACTAATACCCCACCCTACCAGGGTGAGTAGGACTAATACCCCACCCTACCAGGGTGAGTAGGACTAATACCCCACCCTACCAGGGTGAGTAGGACTAATACCCCACCCAACCAGGGTGAGTAGGACTAATACCCCACCCTACCAGGGTGAGTAGGACTAATACCCCACCCAACCAGGGTGAGTAGGACTAATACCCCACCCAACCAGGGTGAGTAGGACTAATACCCCACCCAACCAGGGTGAGTAGGACTAATACCCCACCCAACCAGGGTGAGTAGGACTAATACCCCACCCAACCAGGGTGAGTAGGACTAATACCCCACCCAGCCAGGGACTCTTGCTGATGTTAAGTACTGCTTCTTTTTAAGTATTCTGGTGTAGCACCCATCTAGAGACCTCTGCAGGGTTGGCTTCAGGGTCCAGCATGCACTGCCGTAGAGGAGAACAGACTCTACCGTTGCATAGAAGAAGCTGAGTTTGATTTGATGGGGGAGGTTGGAGTTCCATACACTGGTCATGCCGTTCATGCCAAAGTATTCCCTGGGGATCCATTTGCGGGGGTTCCCGGACCCCCAGTGGTGGTACATAACTCAAAGTATGTTAATACTTTGACTATATACTCATGACATCCGGGATCTCCATACATGGGAATAATGGGGACAAGTAGCCCACTGACACATACAGGGATATGGAGGGACAGCGAGTGCATTTTCCGGCAGCGGAAGCTGCCGCGGAGATGCCGCGGCGGAGCAGCGGGATGCCGGCGGCGGAGCGGCAGGTGCTGGGAGGCGGGCGGCAGCAGGAGCGGCAGTTTCCTAAACCTAACCCTAACCCCTAACCCTAACCTCAGTAAAACTATACCTAAACCTAACCCTAACCCCTAACCCTAACCTCAGTAATATTTTATTTACAAGGATTAGTAGGCTACAGTCCTACTGATTCCGCACTGCCGCTCCTCAGCCCGCCGCTCCTCAGCCCGCCGCTCCTCCGCCGGCATCTGCCGCTCCTCCATCGGCAGTTCCGCGGCAGCTTCCGCTGCCGATAAATGCGCTCGCTCCTTCTGTATATATGGCCATGAAAGGGACAAGGACTGACAGACACACAGATCTCCATATATGGCCTTATCTGTCACATCGGCGGTGGCACATAGGTGTTGAACTCTAGAGGTTCTAGTAGATTACATTTCAGTTATACAAGTTCTTAAAAAACTACCTTTTTGGATCCAAGATATGTCCAGTAACAGTAGTGTGTGTGTGTTGCAGGCTCATGGATGCAGGTCGTCTGTTCTATGCAGACGTCACTAACAGCATGAAGAAAGACCCCATGGTCCCTGTGCTCAAATCCTTCACTCAGGTACACACAGTGATGCCACGAGTACTCATACTTTTTTTGGGCGGTGAAACCGCCCCTATAAGTGAGATTTGGAAAAATGTACAAATATCTTGGGCAGTGAAACCGCCCCTGAAAGTGAGGTTTGGAAATTTGTACAATTATCCTGCGCTGTGATTGGCCAATCACAATCTATTCAGGACTGTGATTGGCCAGTGTCACATGACACATGTGCATAGCCCTATATAAGCAACCATAACTTAAAAAAAAACATAAATTGTTTTTTTTTAAGTTATGGTTTTGTCCATCATAAAGAGTGTTTCAATAAATGTATTTATCTTTTGTACATGATTGATCGACTCCATTCAGTATTGTGATTAGCTAGCAAGACACATGCTGTGATTGGCTAGTGATACATATGACAAAACTAATCTAAAACCACTGTGATGTAACACTAGTATATTACTTAGATACTGTCCATTTCGTGAGAACAGTAAAGTAGAAGTCAAAGATCACTATGGCTGAAATGAGAAAAGGGAAAACCGATATTGAGAAGAAAATAGAAAGTCTTCCTAGAAGTGGATCTTTAAGATCAAAGCATATATCATATATCATTGGTTGACTCCATTCAGTATTGTGGTTAGCTAGGAAGACACCGCCCACTTCACACAGGGTGTGATTTTTTTAACTTAAAGGAGTAGTTCACCCAAAAAATGACTTATTTTGTATCAATTGCACACCACATGAAGCCTTGAATCCATGGATTTATTGTTGTTTTTGTGGCATTCCTAAGCCAATAATTTGATCCCCGTCTCCTACCGGCTAATGTATCCGGTAGGAGACACAAAGTAGATTCTTTGTGTCTCCTACCGGATACACACCCGGTCATCAAATTATTGGCTTAGGAATGCCACAAAAAAAAAAAAAAATCCATGAATTCAAGGCTTCATGGGGTGTGCAATTGATAGAAAATAAGTAATTTTTCTCCTTTAAGTAAAAGTATCAATACCGATAAAAATATTGAAGTTATATAGCATGGAAATGACCATGCCCTCTATGGCGAGTTGTATCGTTTCACTATGAGGCCGATTTTGAAAATTTAGAGTGTGAGTTACTTGGCCTTGTGGGAATGTGCGTTCAAGAATTCGCGGCAATCGGACATTGTGTTCATGATTTGTGGCATTATGTGCAAAACCGGCCGCTACCACAAACTTTGGAAGCCTATCGTAGCCAATCGGAATGGAATATGAAAGATCAGATGACAGATAGGTCTTAATCACAGAGATTATGTGTACCGGTTTGCATGAGGTTTGGACAAAATCTGTACGAGTAGTAGCATTTTTATTTTATTTTGCAAAACTCTTACTGTTTATTGTTCAAAAACATATTTCCATATCTTACTGTGTCACAAAGCAACAATAATGTCATCGTGGACGTAAGGTCATTTGGGACAAATAACCTCAAGTCCTTACTTCCTATCTCCTCTCCCCTCCCCTCCCCTCTCCCCTCTCTCCTCTCCTCTCCTCTCCTCTCCTCTCCTCTCCTCTCCTCTCCTCTCCTCTCCTCTCCTCTCCTCTCCTCTCCTCTCCTCTCAGAATGCAGTGAACCACATGAAGGTAGCCTACATGCCTCCTATAGAGGACATCGGTACGGAGCCTCTGTTCGTCCAGTTCGTCTTCTCCGTCAGCGACCACCACGGAGGAACCCTCACCGGCCTGACCTTTAACCTCACCGTGACCCCCGTGGACAACCTGGCCCCAGAGGTCAGAGTTCACATCCGCCCTGAACTTTGACCTGTTGTATGTGATGACAGCTTAAAGGAATAGTTCACCCCCAACATGACTTTTTTTCCTATTGAATTCATGGATATTTGTTTAGTTTTTTCGCATTCCAAAGCCAATCATTTGAGTCTCCTTTGTGTCTCCTACCGGAATCGCTGCCTACCGCTCCGCTGGTCATCAAATTATTGGCTTAGGGATGCGACCAAAACAAAAATAATATCCATACATTCATATTCATAAAAGGTCTCCATGGGGTGACCATAGCCTGGCATTGGCCAGACAGTCTGATAACGTGGATTCACTCTCACGTTCCTCCACGGTATCAGTCTGGGCTTCGGCCCATAGGGAGCGCGGCACAGAGTGCCTCGCTATTTTTGGGCGGTGAAACCGCCCCTATAAGTGAGATTTGGAAAAATGTACAAATATCTTGGGCAGTGAAACCGGCCCTAAAAAATTTGTACAATTATCCTGCGCTGTGATTGGCCAATCACAATCTATTCAGGACTGTGATTGGCCAGTGTCACATGACACATGTGCATAGCCCTATATAAGCAACCATAACTTAAAAAAAACCAAATTATGTTTTTTTTAAAGTTATGGTTTTGTCCATCATAAAGTGTGTTTTACAAAAGATAAATGTATTTATCTTTTGTACATGATTGATCGACTCCATTCAGTATTGTGATTAGCTAGCAAGACACATGCTGACACTAAGTGGCTCTTTCAGATCAAAGCATATATATTGGTTGACTCCATTCAGTATTGTGGTTAGCTAGGAAGACACCGCCCACTTCACACAGGGTGTGATTTTTTTTTTTAAATCATGAAAATGTGTGCAAATCTTTGAATATATATATAGTTTTTAACTCAGATCTTTGCTTCTGGGGGGGTCCCTGGAACAACATTTCTGGGTGGTCCTTGACATGAAAAAAGTTTGAGAACCACTGATATTATAGCAACATAATACAAAATAAAAAAACTGTTAGGATTTAGAAGACATTTGTAGAATCCCCCCAGAAGCAAAGATTTGAGTTAAAAAAACGTCATTTTTTTTCAAAAATAGTAGATCTACAAGCTTTTTGCCGCGTTATGAGCTTGTAGATCTGCTATTTTTGAATGGCTAAATAAATGTTAAAATGACACACAGATGCGTTCCTGGTCTTAATGGGTGAAGTCACTCTTTATAAAGAGCATCTGATGAATGCCTGCAGTGTAAAACTGTATACTGATGACGTTGTGTTTTTCCCACAGGCGTTCAGCAACCTCCTGCGGGTGGAGGAGGGCGGGGGGGCCCTGGTGACGGAGGAGCACCTCCTGGTGCGTGACGGGGACACCCTGGAGGAGGGGCTGAGGGTGGAGGTGAAGAGGGGAGCGCTCCACGGCAGCATGGAGGTGCAGGGCAGAGAGCTCCGCCCTGGAGACAGCTTCACCCTGAAGGACCTCCGACTCCTCAGAGTCAGGTTAGGATGATGGTCAATCACCAAGAGGTCTTCAATGGGCTTTTTTTTTGGCTTAGCTTAGAGAGAGATGGAGCAGGGACCCCCGCTACATAGATAGATAGAATGTTTTTATTATAGTGTAATCTCTGAAGAACAGATTCAGAGCCGCGCTACTGAATCTGTTCGGGATCCCCGTTCAGAACGTGTGAGCGTTGGCCTAAAAGTGGGCTTGCCTTCAGATCAGGAAGCAGGCCGCGCTTTACCCAATCAAATGTAGTGGGCGGGATTTGCATCTGTGCGCTCGCTTCCCACTGGAAACAAACCCAAACTCATTTAACACATCGGGTGCCAAACACGGTAAAAAACGTGTTATCAGTCTTTTTTTTGTTTTTGTTTTTTTCCACAAGGGGGGGGGGGGGGCGGCTAGCGCAGCTCTGGAATCACCCACGGTGATTCTGAGAAGGAAGGGACAGCTGGATCACTGTGCCAAAAAACATGGCTCCCCGTCCGCTCCCGTTCTATCTCCTTGATAAAAAACCTCTGTATCTCCTTAACCTTTTACAGTGGGGAAAACGAGTCATTTTCGATGGCCGATTACTCCGTAATGGCGACTCGCGTGAGAGATGTTTTTGTTCCAGGCGTTAGCCAGGACCATCCATTGTCGTGGACGCATCCATTGTTTGCGTGTGGGTGCTGGCAGTGGAGTCCACAGCTATACACAGCACAGCGTTACAAACGGTGAGATCTCTGGCACTCAACGTAATCTGTTTTAATAAAACGCTGGCACCCGTTGTTAACAATAGCGTCCTCGGAGCCGACAAAACCACGGAAAGTTAGTTACATTTTAACTTGCTCTTTCATCATAGAAACAAGTGGGCTTATAACCAAAACGATCCATGTTCTTTGGGAGAAGTGGTGTTAGTGTTCTGTGGAGAAATATTGTTTGTGGGAATGAAAACATAGTCGCACCACCGGAAGTGGAGGGCTGAGGGCAGAGACCAAAACGCCGGTTTCCAGTCATTGTCTGTCTATTTAATCACTCCCCCCAGAGTCAAATGCAAAAGTGAAAAACGTTGTGGGCGCTGTTTTTCCTTTTTATTTGACGATGGGTTCCCAGATTGATTATAGTGTCCTGCACCACATGACAATTGTCCGTATCCTGAAACCCTTTGTGCATCTACTATAGGCTCTGTGCACAGCAGCCATATTGGAAAGAAATTGGGCCTCTTCCTTACTTCCTTCACAGGTTTTTACCAATGATACTAATGAAGGCTCTGTTCCATTTCTCAAACCTTTTAATTTCAAGGACCCCCATAATTCTGAGAGTGTACAAATGAAACCAAATGGTCCATTTGGTTCCATTTGTACACTGTCAGAGTTACACACCTTTTTAAGGGGCCATTTGGAGCCCCCTCAAGGAACCACGAGGGTCCCTGGACCACACTTTGAGACCCACTGGTGTAGCAGAGTGTTTCCAGTGAGTCAACACCCTGACTCTGTTTGACCAGAATGGAACAGAGCCTTCATTAGTATCATTGGTAACACCTGTGAAGGAAGTAAGAAGAGGCCCGATTTCTCTCCAAAATGGCTGCTATTGTTTGTGTTCAAGAACGTCTTGTTAAACGTGAACTCAAATGATGTGCAGCCTGCGTAGCTGTAGTTCAGGCAGTCAACTCAAGGCAGAGCACCAACCTGATCAGGTGACCAGTCACATGCTCTCTTCTCCTGAACTGGCCGGCTATTTAAAGGATCTACACCATGAATTAAAAAAATAATAATAATATTTAATATCATATTGTTTATGTCCCTCAGACGTTTTTCAAAAGGTTTGAGCCTAAATCAAGCCTCAGATATACTCATTCCAACTAACTTCTCTCTGGCTTATAAAGCACTTTCACCTGCAATACCACATTGTCCTGATGTGCACGTGGCGCTATTGAGACAGTTTGTATGCATGTTATCTCCTGGTTCTGAGTGGAAAAAGTAAAACAAAAAAAGTGTTTTATTTTATTTTTTCTATGTTGGAACTGAAAACCGGAGGGATTGTAGCGCTAGTGACATCACTTTCGGGGCCAAATCAGTTTGGCCTGTTTTGAGAACAATTTACATAAAACCCCAGATATGCTGTGAAAGCCTGAGTGTTCAAACTGGGGTATTTTTGGGGATAGAAGAAAGGTAGGGGAGACCAAAAACCCCCAAATAAGAAGGAAAAGTTAAAATTCAAAGTGTAGTCCCTTTAAACTTCTCTGCCTACCTGTTCATTCTGTCTTCTCTCTCTGGCTGTACTGCTGTGCTGCTGTCTGTTGCCGCCTCTCTGCTGTCTGCTGCTGACCATCACGTTTTGTAATCCCACCGCCTCCCCGGCATCCACCTGTAGGCTCTGTTTCTAGATTCCCCTTGGGGGTCTTAATTCATTCCCTGTAATTATTTAACTTAACCAAAATGGCATTAACTTAACTAAAATGTTCATGCTGACAGGGAATGAACAGAGACAGAGCCCTGATGCCAACCTATGCTTCATATATCTATGCTCAATTATGCTCAATACAAATATATTCTAAATTCAATCTAAGAGTTGTCTGACTGAAAAAAAGAGTGTGTGTGTGTGTGTGTGTGTGTGTGTGTGTGTGTGTGTGTGCGTGTGCGTGCGTGCGTGTGCGTGCGCGTGTGTGTGCAGGTACATCCATGATGACTCAGAGACAGTAGAGGACACGGTACATCTGAGTGTGACTGACGGACACAACTCTGCTGCTGTTGTTCTGCATGTGCAGGTCAGACACACACACACACACACACACACACACACAGACACACAGACACACACACACACACACACACAGACACACACACACAGACACAGACACAGACACACACACACACACACACACACACACACACACACACACACACACACACACACACACACACACACACACACACACACACACACACACACATTTTAATCCTTTATTTTAATCCACAAATTCATATTAATTTACAAGGAAACAAATGTAACAGGAGTGAGTATACAGAGTCTACATCTGTACCCATAGTGTGTTATGGTTCTAAGGAACGGTTTGCATGCAACTATCCGCTTTTTTAAATGAAGCCAATAAGGAAGTGCAGAATTCCCTGCCGTTTCTTTGACTGCCAGATCAATAGTGTAATAGTGTGCCACAGCTGCCAGTACCTTTGGCTTTGAAACATCATGGAATATTCTCTGTGACCGCCGTCACAGAGAATATTACAATATTACAAGATGGGCTGATTACACGCACAAGGTTGTCGTAGTATAGGAACAAATATTTGTCCATTGAAGAGCTATGGCCGTTTCAATGAGGCTTGTTTTGCCCTAAAGCAGGCTAGCAGAGATATGGCCGTTTCACTGCAGGAAATCAAAAAAAAAAAAAATCTTTTTAATGACGTCATTTCCGGGTCTGTCGTCATCAGGCAGTGAAAGCATCATCCATAGGATAGGTAACAGCGCCATCTAGTGGAAAACCACAGAACATGAAAACTGGTCGTTGGCAGGGTGAGCCCTGGCCCTGGTTTGACGCGTTAACGGATCCATGGCAGGCAAAGAGTTAATGAACCAGCAGGTGTCGCTAGAGTTCCCCTCCTGCTGGCAGCAGAAACATTACCACGCCATTGATCACAATGGGGATTTGACCCGACTTTATATTACCTTTAGTTAATCATTGTCATAAATACTATATGCTTCCAGTCGCTAGTTTAAAGTCTTATTTAAAAAAAAAAAAATTATGGTCCTATTAATGTTGAAATTGATGATAACGTAGGGATTATAAACATGGGGATTGGCCTTCCTTTCGTCCGTCCTTACTTCCTTGCTTCCTTTCCTCAGGTCCTACCAGTGAATGACGTGCCTCCTCAGCTGGGGGCGGGTCTGTGGGCGGGTCTTAGCTGTGACGAGGGTGGGCGTGTCCAGGTGACGGTGGACTACCTATCGGCTACGGACGCTGACAGTGACGACGCCCAGCTGACCTACATGCTGGCCAGAGCGCCCTCTAGAGGAGAGCTGCAGAGGTCAGGGGTCACCGTGGACAAGTTCTCCCAACAGGACCTGCTGCAAGGAACCATCTACTATGTTCATACAGGTTCATTAACATCTCATTAACATCTCATTAACATATCATTAACGCATACTATGTTCATACAGGTTGATTAACATCGAATTAGCATTTAATTAACATCTACTATGTTCATACAAAGTTAATTAACACATCGGGTGCCAAACGCGGCCTGAACCGTGTTTTCACAGAGTAGCGCTTCGGTCTGAACCGTGTTTTCACAGAGTAGAGCTTCGGTCTGAACCGTGTTTTCACAGAGTAGAGCTTCGGTCTGAACCGTGTTTTCACAGAGTAGAGCTTCGGTCTGAACCGTGTTTTCACAGAGTAGAGCTTCGGTCTGAACCGTGTTTTCACAGAGTAGAGCTTCGGTCTGAACCGTGTTTTCACAGAGTAGAGCCTTCGGTCTGAACCGTGTTTTCACAGAGTAGAGCTTCGGTCTGAACCGTGTTTTCACAGAGTAGAGCTTCGGTCTGAACCGTGTTTTCACAGAGTAGAGCTTCGGTCTGAACCGTGTTTTCACAGAGTAGAGCTTCGGTCTGAACCGTGTTTTCACAGAGTAGAGCTTCGGTCTGAACCGTGTTTTCACAGAGTAGAGCTTCGGTCTGAACCGTGTTTTCACAGAGTAGCGCTTCGGTCTGAACCGTGTTTTCACAGAGTAGAGCTTCGGTCTGAACCGTGTTTTCACAGAGTAGCGCTTCGGTCTGAACCGTGTTTTCACAGAGTAGAGCTTCGGTCTGAACCGTGTTTTCACAGAGTAGAGCTTCGGTCTGAACCGTGTTTTCACAGAGTAGCGCTTCGGTCTGAACCGTGTTTTCAGTCTTTTTGTTTTTTTCGTTTTTTTCCACACGGGAGGGGCTAGAGCAGCTCTGGAATCACCCATGGTGATTCTGAGAAGGAAAGGACAGATGGATCACCGTGTCAAAAAACATGGCTCCCATCCGCTTCCGTTCCATCTCCTTCTCTAAAACCCCTATAACTCCCAAACTTTTTACGCTGGGGAAAACGACTCATTTTGTATGCGTGATCGCTGCGCCATTGTTACTCGCGTGAGAGATGTTATCGTTCCAGGCGTTAGCCAGGACCGTCGTGCAAAATGGAGGCATGCTTTGTTTCACATGGAATGCACGTCGTGGAGTCTACAGCTTAAACAGCGCTGCGCAGCTCAACGGGGAGATTTCGGCACCGAACGTAATCTGTTATTATAAAATGTTGGCACCCGATGTGTTAACATCTAATTATCATCGAATTAACATATCCTACGCTCATACATGTTAATTCATATTTAATATACATTTCATTAACTATTATCTGCTTTGTTCATACAGGTTAATTAACATATAATTAACATCTATGTCCATACAGGTTCATTAACATCTAATTAACATACACTTATTAATGTGTGCTATTTTCATAATAATGCATAATGGGTACTTTCTACTTGTGGTACTTCTAAGTACATTTTGATACCAATACTTTTGTACTTTTACTCAAGTAAATGTTGAATTCTGGACTATTTGGACCTTGCAGTATTGATACTTTTAAACACTGTGTGTAGGAGGGGAGATCGGAGCGGACGCCGTCTCGGACTCGGTCACTCTCATCGTGTCGGACGGCGAGGCCGGCGGGACGGGCGGCTGTTGCCACGGCGACGCCCCGCCCGTCCCGCTCCACGGGACGCTCCCCGTCTACGACCTCAACGTCACCGTGCTTCCTGTCAACAACCGGGGCCCCGCCCTCACCCTGGGTAAGAGGAGCCAATCACTGAGTCACTGCTCTGATGACATCATCAGTCACCACTATGATGACATCATCAGGGTGCGACAATAGCTAGAGAAATAGAGCACCTAAGTCTGACGTAATTTACTCATCTTACCTGGGTCTGGGTTTCCCCCCCCATGCTGAACTCCCATAGACATGTAATAAGAACTGTGTTCCAAAAAAAACTAATGATCCCGGCGGTTTGACTCTAATGGATATGAAGCATCAACTGACTGTGATAAAACGCTAACGTTACTTCCGCCAAATTAGTTAAATAGTTTTTAAAATGAGTGACTGAGGATACAGAACCTCCTCCCTGACAATATCGCCGAGACAGTTTGTTTATTTTTGGAACACAATTCTTATATGAGACGATTCTAAGATGACCCAATGTTATTCTCCATAGAGAAATGACTTTACGAACCAGGGGATGAACGAGTGACGTCAGGACTTCTGACAAACATCTTGTCAGGGGGAAATAGGCGTGCGCTAAGTTGCACCACGTTCCAAATAATCCAGGAGAAAAATATATAATATTGTACAACCAAAGGGCGCCGATACTGCGGGTGCCTCGGGGCTAACTGGGCGAGGGGGGCGCGCAGCCGCGCGCTCATACTCGCAGCGCGCTCCCATTTGTTTATGTTTTGCTGGCTCCAGGCTTTGTCTTCACCTAGCAGGTAATTAAACCGAATTAAAGTTACAAAACCCCCCCAAAAAAGTAAAATATCCGCCCAGAAACCGAAAATGTTCGCCGCTGAGCGTGCGTGAGTGCCAGGTAGCGCACCCAATAGAGCTGACAAATATCGCCGCCCCTGGTACAACCTACCATAACCCTGGCCGTACCGGCCTGGCGGAGATAACAACTTACAGAACAGAAGAAGAAACATATAAACACAACAAAGCAAACCCCCAATAATGCAATAAAAAGAGATAATATAATATAATGTAAAATAAAATAAAAACACATGGGTTGAGGACTTCTGACATTTTTTTTGTTTACATGATTCTTGTTTTTTGTTTTCCATTGTCCCATATTTAGCTCTTGAGACAAGTCCTGAAGGCAGCCTCTCTGTGTGTGTGTGTGTGTGTGTGTGTGTGTGTGTGTGTGTGTGTGTGTGTGTGTGTGTGTGTGTGTGTGTGTGTGTGTGTGTGTGTGTGTGTGCGTGCGTGCGTGCGTGCGTGCGTGCGTGCGTGCGTGCGTTTCTGTGGTATTAACAGGATTGTCAAAACCATGACAATACAAACATGATACATATATGGGACACAGAATGACACACACACACACACACTGAACGGCCACTAACACAGGTGCCAAGACAGGTGCATGCTGGGAGGAATGGGGGGGGGGGGGTTGGAGGGATTCAACTAATCAGTGTCACACACACTCCGCAGTGGGACTGACAGCCAGGGACAACACACACACACACACACACACACACACACACACACACACACACACACACACACACACACACACACACACAGTAGTTTGAGCCAAGAACAGGGATTGGAGAGTTAAGCTGTCGTGCTGGTTTATCAATAGAAACCAGTGACCACTGTGTGTGTGTGTGTGTGTGTGTGTGTGTGTGTGTGTGTGTGTGTGTGTGTGTGTGTGTGTGTGTGTGTGTGTGTGTGTGTGTGTGTGTGTGTGTGTGTGTGTGTGTGTGTGTGTGTGTGTGTGTGTGTGTGTGTGTGTGTGTGTGTGCGTGCGTGCGTGCGTGCGTGCGTGCGTGCGTGCGTGCGTGCGTGCGTTATCATTGTTAGGGCCAAGTGTCCCCACAAGTGTAGTAGAAGAATAGACGGACAAACTCACAAAATAGTTTATTTTATGGTTAAGAATTACAGTTATGGTCTGTACACAGTGTGGTCATTTTTGTGTGATTAATTAAACATGAATATTTTGTTTGTGTCACGAGAACACGCAGCCATGAAGTGATACGCAGCCATGAAGTGACCCAAGGTGTTCTTTTAAACGAGCTGGATTGTTCAGCGTGTATGAAGGAGAATAGTTATATGTGAATTTATCACATCAGAGACATTTTCAGATCGTTTATTTGTCCTGCTCTAAGTGTGTGATGACATTTAACCCATTAAGACCTGAAGCCGATTCTACATGTCTCCTAAATCCCATCAGTTTTCTAACAAAAACGTATGTTTCTTTATCAGTGGTTCTCAATCTTTTTCATGTCAAGGACCCCCAAAATGATATGTATTTGGCCGCGGACCCCCATCTCAAAATATGTTGTTCCAGGGGATCCCAGAAGCAAAGATTTGAGTTAAACATTTTCGCTTACATTTCTTTTATTAATTTGCACACATTTTCACTATTTTTCAAAAATAGCAGATCTACAAGCTCATAGCGCGGCACTCGGTGCCGCGCTATGAGCTTGTAGATCTGCTATTTTTGAATAGCCAAAGTGTAAAGCTCAAATAAAAAAATGACAGATGCGTTCCAGGTCCATCACACTTTTTTGTTATTTGTTATTAACACATTTATTAACCTGTTTGTAACTATATACCTTTCAAGACGGGAACCCCTTCTGGGGCTGTTGTTGCTATGTACTAGTGATGCTATGTACTAGTGATGCACGGGCCGACCCGGGTTGTAGATTACGACACAATGATCGCTGGTGGGCGAAGCGGGTCAACCCACGGAAGAAAAACCAAAACACCAAAACACACCTTCTCTCTCGTGGGCGCTCTCTCTCTCTCTCTCTCTCTCTCTCTCTGTGTCACTGTAGTCACTGATTGGCCCGATCATTTTCTGATGTCTCAATAATCTCTCTCTATGGGCCGAAGTCCAGACTGATACCGGGGAGGAACGTGAGAGTCTGGTCAATGCCAGGCGACTGGGTATGATGGGTGACCATTATGCAAAAGACAATTGTTTATCATAATGACTGCCTGTGTGTCCCATAGGCTCCTCCATGCTGGTGGTGGACGAGGCCTCCTCGGTGTGTGTGTGTGGTGGGCTCCTGGGGGCCACGGACCCCGACAGCCCCGCCCACCAGCTGACCTTTCACCTGGACACGCCCCCTCTGCACGGCTTCCTGGAGAACACGCTGCCCACGGCCGGATCCGAGAAGAGCAACGCTGGACTGCCCGTCGGTCAGTGTGTGTGTGCACGTGTGTGTGTGTGTGTGTGTGTGTGTGTGTGTGTGTGTGTGTGTGTGTGTGTGTGTGTGTGTGTGTGTGTGTGTGTGTGTGTGTGTGTGTGTGTGTGTGTGTGTGTGTGTGTGTGTGTGTGTGTGTGTGTGTGTGTGTGTGTGTGTGCGCGTGCGTGTGTGCACATCATAGACAATGGTGGAAAACGTACTCACACTTTTTTACTTAAAACATTGAGGGCCATAAACGGTCCGGACTGTTTTTGGCCCATTTTTCTAAAATATATTTTCTCCAGGTGGGGGCGCTCCAAGCCCCCAGAACCCAGTGGTTGTATTGAAGCGAAATGGACATGCTGGCCATTCGTAGGTACTGCAGCTTAAACGGACGGGGCCACTGCACAATGTACGAGCGAAAACTGTTTCGACCAATGGGCTCGACTCACGAGCTTGCGCACAAGCTTGCGCACGGGGCCGCGCACCTCTGTGACGTAAAACACCTCTGTGACGTAAAACACCTCTGTGACGTAAAACGCGTCACTTCTGTGACGTAAAACGCGTCACTTCTGTGACGCAGAACGTATCACAGTGGCTCCAAATAGGCTACGCCCATCACACTTTCTAACCCGGAAGAAGGGGTGAATTCGCTTCATGCGCTGAGTGAGCAACTCAATGCAAGTGGATGGGAGGGGATTTCGGGTGCCCTCTCTATTATTTTTAACTCTATGGGGCGCTCTAACAAAACTTTAGGATCATCCAAGGAGTCTCTAAGAAGGAGAGGCCGGATGTGGATCCATGTCAAAAATAACTCCTTGACTAAAAGCTTAATATCTCCATTTCTTTTTAACGTGGTGGAAGCGAGACGTTTTCGATCGGCGATCACTCTGCAATGGAGGATCGCGTTAGAAATATTATTGTTCCAGGCGTTAGTCTGGAGTCGGGACCCTCCGCCGTCTTGCACGCGCGCTTTGTTTACATGCACTTCCGCGTCGGGGCTTCTACAGCACGAAACGTATCAACGTAAGTGGATGGAAGATATGTTGGTACCTTATTTTAACACATTGACTGCCATAGGGTTTTCTAGAAAAGGCTTCCCCACTGCCAGACATTTTGACCATTCTGACTCATCTTTGAGGACTCACAGAATATTTTGTGCTATGACTATGAACACATGGAATATCTCAAAACAAAGCTTAGAATCTCTAAAAAGTGAGTTGATAGCATGTTCCGTTTTTTAGCTAGAGGTAGTTGAATACAGCTTGGTTTTCACCAAAAACAGACCTTTTTGTTTAGAATCAGAGTTATGAGCGTTTTAGTAAGACACACACTTTAGAGGCATACAAATGATTTCAAAAGTGTTTGACATTTATTTTGCGCCTTCATTGACATCAGTCATGTAAACAATACTTGTTTATAATATTTAAAAAAAACAGCCTTTGATTGTACATTTATCAGTTGCAAGCTTATTTCAGCTCATTTCAAACAACATTTTTCATAGCCTCGCTCTCCAGGCTTTTATTGTTTAGTTTTGCTAAAAAATAAAAGCCTGGCCCAGCGAGTCGGTGTACTCGGTATGAGGAAGTGTTTCATTTCCCAACCAACCAGAGTGCAGTGGGCGTCGCTCGTAATGTTGTGTTAACGGGGCGGGGGTTGACGGACAGATCGGTGAACCAATGGGATCAGGCGCAATCTCTCGGCGGCTCTATACACCCGCCCCTCTATACACGAAATCAGGAGCGTTGGGGCAGTCTACATTTTTCACTGTATTTATTTTTTTTCTAAATATTTTTTTTCCAAATAATAATAAATAATAATTCAAAGTTCAAAGTGCAACATCAATACATTCATCGAGAGCTTCCTTTTCCAAACTTTTTGCCCACACAAGTCAAAATCTCAAGCCACACCTGTATTCATAGCAACAAATAGCAGATCTACAAGCTTTTACTGAGCTTGTAGATTTTTAGTAGTTGTAGTTTTTTTTCTTTTATGCCATTTATGACAATTTGTGAAAATAAATAAATAAAAATAAGGGATGCCAGGGCGTGACCCCCCAAAATAATCATATTTGAACAGGGGACCACCATTTTGTTTGACTGGTTCCACAGATAAATATTGTGAAAATAGCAGATCTACAAGCTAGCCCTCTCTTCTTCTTCTTCTCCTCTCTCTGTCTGTCTGTCTGTCTGTCTGTCTGTCTGTCTGTCTGTCTGTCTGTCTTTTTGTATCCTGATGGCTGCTTGGTACAAAATGAATTTCCGCAAGGACAATAAAGTATATCTGTCTACAAGCTCACAACGAGGCGTTGAGATCCCAACCCACAGGTTGAAGACCCTCTGCTAGCGGTCACGTGAGACACATTCCACGCCAGGTTGTGAGAGAGAAATAAGCAACCAGGTCTATGAAAACAAGCCCAAACAAAGTGATAGATATGTACTATTTGTACCGCGTAACTTACTACATTGACTAATAGTCCACACATCACATTTCAAGTCGAGTGGGGAAATAGCCGAACGGTTGTGAGCACGGCGATCCGAACACGGGAGAGGGAGAGACTAGCCTCGGAAGCCAATGCCTTTTTTTGTTTCAACGAGACTAACTGTGTGTGTGAGCGCGCGTCTGTGCAGCCTCACACACACACACGCCCACGTTTTTCTTTGTTTGTTTCATAACAACACCTAGCGATCGGCAACTCTTGTGTGCGTCTGTGTGAGGCGCGCGCGCACACACACAAACACAAGTAACTTTTTCTCTTTGTTTCAAACAACAACGCGATCGGCGACTACAGCGATCGGCAACTACACGCACGCACACGCACACACACACACACACACACACACACACACACACACACACACACACACACACACACACACACACACCGCCTCTGGTGAGAGAGAGGAGAGAAAGAGAGAGGCGAGGAACCACCAGGGACCCCCGGGGGTCCCTGGTGGTTCCACCTCCGCGCCCAGGGACGGTGACTACTACTGACTACCGAGGCGGGTTAGGGCGCTGTAAAAAGAACAAAGTCCTACCTTCGCAGTCGTCCTCTGCAACCCGACATGGCGCACGGATTTATCCATATAAAAATAAACTCCATGGACGGATTCATGGCGACTGTGACGCGCGCGTGTTGCAATGATCGCGGTAAGTTTTTCTTTATTTGTTTCAAAACAATTATAGCGAGGCGACCACATCACTCGGCTCGGCTGATGTCGGCTTTATTTTTTTCAAAACAATGATGGCGACGCGATCACATCACTCGGCTTGGCTGATGTGTTTGGGGTCAGGGAAAGTGCATCCCCGAGCGTGCATGAGCATACTCGTGCACATTACGAGCGCAAGCATGTGACGTGCACACGGATGCTTCCCCCCGGTGCAGCATGCATGCTCCCCCTCCCACTGATCACAGGCAGCCGCGCGTGCACATTACGAGCGCAAGCATGTGAAGTGCACGTTTTCCCCGGCTGCTGCATGTTTTTCCCCGGGTGCTTCCTCTCACTGAACACATGCAGCCGCTTGCTGCTCGGATTAAACTTACGGTTTGATGGCGGACCCCCTGATTCACGTTATATCTTGGCTTTAGTGTTTTGTAATAATAATAATAACAATAATAATAATAATTAAAAAAAAACAAAATCACTTTTTTTTTCAACTTCTATGTAATTTTCATGGATGCGATTAACTGACAATGTGCCTGAGGGGGTAATCTAACCTGGACCATTAAAAAGACCATGGCCCCGCTTTACAGTTGGATTTATCGGCCCGTAGAACTACGGGCCTGGCGGTCAATGTGTTAATAAACCTCTGGCACATGATGTGTTAAGTAAAAGTATCAATGCTGCAATGTAGAAATACTCTGCTCTACTCTACTCTTACAATGAAATGTCTGGAATTACAATTTAACTTGAGTAAAAGTACAAAAGTAATGGTATCAAAATGTACTTAAAGTACCAAAAGTAGCAGAATGTCCCATTTTACAGGTTTTCCAATGTATAAAAATCTTTAGAAAATAGCAGATCTACAAGCTCACAATGCGTCCCGATGCGACGCATTGTGAGCTTGGATATCGGCTATTGTCAAATGGTCGAAATGTATATAGGTCTGAAGTGGTTAATGTATGTTTTGTAATGATCAAAATCTACCAAGTAACTAGTAACTAAAGCTTTCAAATTATTGTAGTGGAGTAAAAGTATAATATTTCCCTCTGAGATGCAGTGGAGTAGAAGTAAAAATATTGGAAAATGTGTCTCTGTGTGTGTGTGTGTGTGTGTGTGTGTGTGTGTGTGTGTGTGTGTGTGTGTGTGTGTGTGTGTGTGTGTGTGTGTGTGTGTGTGTGTGTGTGTGTGTGTGTGTGTGTGTGTGTGTGTGTGTGTGTGTGTGTGTGTGTGTGTGTGTGTGTGCCTGTGCCTGTCTGTGCACGCACGCATTGCACGTGCGTGCGTACGTGCGCACACAGACTGAACGGTAAACTTGATCCCAGACTGTGTTGTTTTTCAATCCCAGAATCCTTCACTCTGCTCCACCTCACATCCGGCTACATCAACTACGTCCAATCGGAACACAGAGGGGCGGAGCCTACCGTCGACCAGCTGTCAGTCAGCGTGAGTGACGGGCTCCATCGCTCCGCCCCCGTCCCGTTCTACATCATCATCAATCCGACCAATGACGAGACGCCGTCCCTGCACCTCGCTAACTTTACCGTACGTTGTCCAATCACAGATACTTCCTGTGCTGTAGGTGACCAATCAAATGTATTTCCTGTACTGTAGTTGACCAATCACAGTTACTTCCTGTGCTGTAGGAAACGGTTCCAAAATATGATGGAATCCATTCATGGTTCCTCAATGTTGGATCCAGTTCCTCTGGTTTGGGATCCCGACCCTAGTTTTGACAGAACATTTCTCATTGGTCCAGGTGAAAGAGGGCGGGGTGAGGTTGTTAACCCCGTCCATCCTGGACGCCGCTGACCTGGACGCTCCGGCCGACCTTCTGACCTTCACCGTGGTCCAACCCCCGGAGCACGGTGCCTTGCTCAACGGCATCTATGGGACGGACCTGAGCAGGTACAGAGACATGGGAGACCAGCTGCTACACCAGAGCCTCCATGTTCACTCCTTCACCCTGCAGGAGCTGCGACAAGGTGAGACCAAGAACCCCCCACACCACACCTACATGAGACCATTGACCCCCCACACCACACCTACATGAGACCATTGACCCCCCACACCACACCTACATGAGACCATTGACCCCCCACACCACACCTACATGAGACCATTGACCCCCCACACCACACCTACATGAGACCATTGACCCCCCCACACCACATCCACATGAGACCATTGACCCCCCCACACCACACCTACATGAGACCATTGACCCCCCACACCACACCTATATGAGACCATTGACCCCCCCACACCACACCTACATGAGACCATTGACCCCCCCACACCACATCCACATGAGACCATTGACCCCCCCACACCACACCTACATGAGACCATTGACCCCCCACACCACACCTACATGAGACCATTGACCCCCCACACCACACCTATATGAGACCATTGACCCCCCCACACCACACCTACATGAGACCATTGACCCCCCACACCTATATGAGACCATTGACCCCCCCACACCACACCTATATGAGACCATTGACCCCCCCACACCACACCTACATGAGACCATTGACCCCCCACACCTATATGAGACCACACCTATATGAGACCATTGACCCCCCCACACCACACCTATATGAGACCATTGACCCCCCCCACACCACACCTATATGAGACCATTGACCCCCCCCACACCACACCTACATGAGACCATTGACCCCCCCACACCACACCTATATGAGACCATTGACCCCCCCACACCACACCTACATGAGACCATTGACCCCCCCCACACCACATCCACATGAGACCACTGACCCCCCACACCACATCCACATGAGACCACTGACCCCCCACACCTACATGAGACCATTGACCCCCCACACCTACATGAGACCATTGACCCCCCACACCTACATGAGACCATTGACCCCCCACACCACATCCACATGAGACCACTGACCCCCCACACCTACATGAGACCACTGACCCCCCACACCACATCCACATGAGACCACTGACCCCCCACACCACATCCACATGAGACCACTGACCCCCCACACCTACATGAGACCATTGACCCCCCACACCACATCCACATGAGACCACTGACCCCCCACACCACATCCACATGAGACCACTGACCCCCCCACACCTACATGAGACCATTGACCCCCCCACACCTACATGAGACCACCATCTATGTAACCACTTAAACAATAATTTTATACTTTGACTATTTTTGAAAAATCCTGAAAATGTGCGAGACCTCCACTCCAGGCCGAACCAGGCCGGCCGTTTAACCTTTTTTTTTCTCCTCCACTTTTTGGGTGTGGGCGGGCCCACAAAGTAAATATAACTCATGTCATTGGCCCACTGGCTTGTCTCTCATCTGAATTGACCAATCCTTTAGTAGCACCGGCCCACATTACCTCCAGTATTTTATCATTATTGTACATCTTTTCATTGTATAATTGTCATTATAAATACAAATATAGCGCTCATCGGTTAGTATTTGGGACCTCGTCTGGCGTAGCGTGGACTCTAATGTTGACCGGGCAGGATCTGTACCCCCCCCCCCCCCCACCCTAAAAACTTTACTTTTTTTTAAAGTAATTAATTCATTAAACGACCATAAAGCAAAATTAACAACACACTCTACCATCCTTCAGTGGTGGAAAACTTACTCAAATGTTTTACTTAAGTAAAAGTATCAATACTGCAATGTAGAAATACTCTGTTACAATTAAAAGTCCAGAATTAAAAATGTACTTGAGTAAAGTATAAAAGCATTTGCATCAAAATGGAAATGAAATACTCGAGTAAAGTACAAATGCCTAAAAAAAAATACTTAAATACGGTACTTGAGTACATGTACTTATTTACTCACCTCTGTAATTTAATTCATGAATCCCAGGAATCCATTCTCTTTTGGACTCATTAGGACATGATCTGACGTAGCCTCTATGCCTCCTACAGACTACGTTACGGAGCTAAACATTTTTGGGGCCTCTCTATCTGAGACTCCAAGGCTGAATGAGGGGCCCAGCACGTCCCTGCCTGGACATACTGCAGAGTAGAAACCAGCTAGGCTGAGCGCGCATGCGTGCGTCTGTGCACGCCCAAGTGTCCGTGCGTGTGCTTGTGTGTGTGTGTGTGTGTGTGCGCTCATGTATGTGTGTATGTTTAGTGTGCATTGAAGGTCTAAGGATAAGGATAATTCCTTTTAACAGGACGTTCATGAAAGTCCTTGCG
>NC_137607.1:2430270-2432770 GCF_963280865.1 Gymnoscopelus braueri
TTTAGATGGGGATCCGCGGCCAAATACATATGATTTTGGGGGTCCTTGACGTGAAAAAGTTTGAGAACCACTACTGTAGTGTAGCACGGGCCGGGAGGCAAACCCGGGATCTGGTATTTACAGACACCTACGTTGGCAGTCAGCTGAAGAGCCAGGCTGGACAGGGAGTAGCAACGCAGCACCGTATAGAACCTACAGTGCAAATGGTAAACATGGGAAATGGTGCATTTATATAGCGCTTTTATCCAAAGCGCTTTACATAGATTGTGCATTACATTCACACACACATTCACACACATTCACACACATTCACACACTGATGGCGCGTCCACACGCGCCAGGAGCGATTAGGAGCTTGACTGACCAAGATCAACTGGGAAGGACCTCCATGACCAGACAGATAACCAACTGTCTACTGCACTCACAGAGTCCTGTAACGCCTTGTTTCCCTTTAACCGCTGCCACCAATGTAGCACCGGCCGGGAAGTGATCCTGGTATTTACAAGGAGCGTGCCTTAGTAGTCAGCTAAAGAGCCAGGCTGGATAGAGGGCAGCAAGGTAGCACCGTACAGCCTACGTGTGTACTGTCTGCTGTGTAGGAACTGAACATTATAGGTGTCACTGTTGAACAGACTGCCTGCTGTGTAGAAACTGAACACTAGGGGTCACTGTTGAACAGCGTGGGTCCAGAGCCTATCTAGGCATTGGGGTTTTCTATGTTGATCAATTTACCATATAAGGGAAATCAACGGGCATCGTCTTCCTTGATTGGTCAACCGAAACCATCGGCTTCACGGATTGGCCAAACTTTGCGTGACGTTTGTGCCTCTGAACTTATGTAAGTGAGGACGCAGAATATTCCATACTCTTACACGGCAGGACTTAACCAATAGGATATGATTAATCAATAGCATTTATCTACTGTCGTACTGTTGTGAGTAATGTTACGCTGGGCGGTGCGTCTGAGAGGACCAGAGACAGCCAATCAAACTGCTGTGACAGTGAGACACTATGTGTACTCCTTTGGAGGTGACTGTTATGGTGACGAAGATCAGATTTATGTACACATCTTTAACACAGTGTCTTTGCTCTGGAGGAAGTTGACCCCAGTGACACCTGGAAGAGGAGAACGTCACCTTGAGGTTCCCTCCAGGCACTATGGCTACACAGCTGTGCTGATAGAAGATATCGTCTACATCTGGGGACGGAATTGTCCTTGCAAAGGGTTCTTCACGCGGAAGTACTACAACCATCTTTATTCATTTGATGTCGACACCCACATATGGTTCAAGCCCAAGGTTTCGGGGACTGTACCAGAGGGGAGGGAGTACCACTCAGCCTGTGTCTTGGGGAAGGTCATGTATATACATGGAGGATGGAACCACACTGGACACACTAATGACATCTGCAAGTTGGACACCATCACAATGGTCTGGTCTTTTATTAACACCAGAGGTACTACACCTCCTGCTACATCAGGTCACTCTGCCACCATCATCGGGACAAAGATATTTGTATTTGGGGGCAGGGGGGGGCAGTACTACAACACCATCAGAGTGTTTGACACAGAGACCAACTGCTGGCTGAACACACCTTCTGCACAGATTCTTCCAGAAGAACGCAGGTATCATTCAGTCTTTGCCTACAATGGAGAGCTGTACATATTTGGTGGATACAACATGAACCAGAAGTTCAATGATCTGTGGAAATTCAGTCCAGTGACCTTCTCCTGGAAGATGGTTGAGCCCAAGAGGAAAGGCCCATGTCCGAAGTATAGGATGTGCTGTTGCATGGTGGGAGATCGTGTCATCCTCTTTCGAGCGGACATCACACATGATGACCTGTATATCTTAGACTTAAGTCCTAGTCTGAAGACGTTATGTAAACTAGCAGTTATTCAGTACAATCTGAGGACATTGGGACTGCGACGTGACATCAGGTGGGAACTGGCAGCCATGACTACCAATATCAAGTGAAAGACATAAAAAGGATACAAAAATCACACCCAGTGTGAAGTGGGCGGTGTGGTCATCACAGTGGTCATCACAGTGATGGAAGCTCACTTAAAAAAAAAGTAGTTTTTTTGAAGTGCATAGTCCTATTTATAGGTTATGAATTACATCATGTGTCTCGCTAGCCAATCACAGTGCTGAATAGAGTCAGCCAATAGAGTCAGCCAATCACAGTACAGCTAGGGGTGTACTAATGTAGCCAATCACAGTACAGCTAGGGGTGTACTAATGTAGAGGAGGTGTACAATGGGTGGCCAGGGGCCAGGGGCCACCCATTGTGGGTGGAAGGGGTGTACAATGGGGGGTGTACAATGGGTGGCCAACCCCACTTATAGGGGCGGCTACACCGCCCAAAAACGAATACTAATAATGATTCCAAAGACACGTGGGGCTTACCAATAAAATGATAAAAGTTAATAAAAAGGATAACAGCCAGACCATGAAAACAAGACAGGGTCTAATGACGGTGTTTCTTCCATGAGATGTCA
>NC_137607.1:2435270-2475270 GCF_963280865.1 Gymnoscopelus braueri
GGGGGTGTGTGGGGGGGGCTGGACCCCAAGAGCAGAGACCATCTACACCCAAATAACCAGTGGTTTAAAATAACTAATTACATGTACTCAAGTACTGTACTTAAGTACAATTTTGAGGTATTTTTTACTTTACTGGAGTGTTTCCATTTTTCTATACTTTTACTTCTACTCCACTACATCTCAGAGGCAAATATTGTACTTTGTACTCCATTACAATTACTTGAAAACTTTAGTTACTAGTTACTTTGTGGATTTGTATTATTATTACACAACATTACATTTGTAACATACAGCCCTATATACACTTTGGCTATTTGAAAATAGCAGATCTACAAGATGCGATGTGACGCGTTGTGAGCTTGTAGATCGGCTATTTTCAAAAGATTTATACGCATTTGGAAAACTTCGATTTTAGCGTTGGCTGTTCAAAAGTAGTAGATATTACAAGCTTGTACATCTGCTATTTTTTAACATTCTAGAAAAAAGTGTTTGAAATTTTTAACAATTGTTAATTCGTTGAAAAAAGGTAGTTGACCGCCATTTTTCGTCCTAGTTGTGTGTTTCAGCGAAAAAACTAAACATGTCATTGCGACCTCCCGTTCGCTTGTTAAAGGCCGTTGAAAATAGCATGTCTCGTCAAAAAGACACAGAAGGCGAGATACAGGCCATTTCCCAAATACATTAACCAGGAAGTGAATGGAGCAGTACATCTTGGGATCACGTGATCTCCTGGTTCTGTGTGCATCTGGGGATAAAATGATCACTCATGTGTTAGCGAAGAGCGCCATCTAGTGGAAACACCACCCCCCAAAAAAGTTGTAAATGTCATCCTTGGCAGTGAATGAGTTAAAACTGCTGTGTGTGTGTGTGTGTGTGTGTGTGTGTGTGTGTGTGTGTGTGTGTGTGTGTGTGTGTGTGTGTGTGTGTGTGTAGGTGACATCGTGCTGGTGACCAGCCCGGTGGTCCTGACGGAGGGGGACAGGGTGGTCTTGACCACAGACGTGCTGTCCGCCGCCGACGCGTTGGGCGCTCCGGACCAGCTGATCTACAGCGTGCACGTGGCTCCTCGCCACGGCCACGTGCACGCCGTGCAGCACCCCGGGGTGCCCCTGCACACCTTCACCCAGCTGGACGTGGCCGCCCACCGTGTCTGCTACACCCACGACAACAGCCACCACGCCCAGACCGACTCCTTCAGGTAACCAAACACAGTGTGACACCCTGCTAACACTCTACAGTACGGTAACCAAACACTGTGTGACACCCTGCTAAGGTTCTACAGTACGGTAACCAAACACTGTGTGACACCCTGCTAACACTCTACAGTAAGGTAACCAAACACAGTGTGACACCCTGCTAAGGTTCTACAGTAAGGTAACCAAACACTGTGTGACACCCTGCTAAGGTTCTACAGTAAGGTAACCAAACACTGTGTGACACCCTGCTAAGGTTCTACAGTAAGGTAACCAAACACTGTGTGACACCCTGCTAACACTCTACAGTAAGGTAACCAAACACAGTGTGACACCGTGCTAAGGTTCTACAGTAAGGTAACCAAACACTGTGTGACACCCTGCTAACACTCTACAGTAAGGTAACCAAACACTGTGTGACACCCTGCTAAGGTTCTACAGTAAGGTAACCAAACACTGTGTGACACCCTGCTAAGGTTCTACAGTAAGGTAACCAAACACTGTGTGACACCCTGCTAACACTCTACAGTAAGGTAACCAAACACAGTGTGACACCGTGCTAAGGTTCTACAGTAAGGTAACCAAACACTGTGTGACACCCTGCTAAGGTTCTACAGTAAGGTAACCAAACACAGTGTGACACCCTGCTAACGTTCTACAGTAAGGTAACCAAACATTAGTGTGACACCCTGCTAACACTCTACAGTAAGGTAACCAAACACAGTGTGACACCCGGCACCCGGTTCTACAGTAAGGATTCTACTATCACAGTGTTCAAGGAATTAGACTGTGTTCACTTGTATTTTATTTGTATTTATTTTAAATTTAGAGTAGCCAATTATTTTCTGTCTGTCTGTCTGTCTGTCTGTCTGTCTGTCTGTCTGTCTGTCTGTCTGTCTGTGTGTGAGAGGGAGAATCTTCCAATCTGCATATGAACTGGTTTTCAAGCTGCACAGTGTGCAGGGGAAGCTTTAGCGTACGATAATGTACTCACGTCTGTTATCATCTGCCCACTTATTGTGAGAGATATTATATCTGCTGGACAGAAATATCACACACGAGAGAGAGAGAGAGAGAGAGAGAGAGAGAGAGAGAGAGAGAGAGAGAGAGAGAGAGAGAGAGAGAGAGAGAGAGAGAGAGAGAGAGAGAGAGAGAGAGAGAGAGAGAGAGAGAGAGAGAGAGAGAGAGAGAGAGAGAGAGAGAGAGAGATTTTTGGCTGAAGAATGATCAGGTTCTGGTCAGCCAATTTGGCAGAGAGACCGACAGAGGGGGAGAGAGGGGAGGGTTGGCTGACCTGTCTATCTCTCCCTGGTGACACTGAGAGATCAGGGTCTGTCACCTGACTGTCTGTCTGTCTGTCTGTCTCTTCTGGGTCAACTCAGACCCAGCACTGCTTTCACCGCCAAGAACAGACAGACAGACAGACAGACAGACAGACAGACAGACAGACAGACAGACAGACACTACTAATACACAAATAAAGTACTCATACATACATACATTAACCCATTCAATCCTCGAACGCGTCTGTGACATTTTAGATTTTAGCCATTATTTTATACTTTGGCGATTCAAAAACCATAAGTTCATGGCACCGAGTGCCGCGCTACGAGCTTGTAGATCTGCTATTTTTGAAAAGTCTTGAACATTTGTGCAAATCTTTGAATATATTTATTTTTTAAAGCAAACATTTTGTTAAATATTTTGTTCCACGGACCTCCAGAAGCAAAGATTTGACTAACACATTCAATATATATGTGTATATATTCAAAGATTTGCACACATTTTCAAGATAAAAAAAAAAGACAGATCTACAAGCTCATAGCGCAGCACTCGGTGCCACGCTATGAGCTTGTAGATCTGCTATTTTCAAATATTTTTCTTCCCCTAAATGAATGTCCTTCTGTATGTACAATGCATTCGACAATCTTAACTCTTTAACTGCCAAAAACGGGAATTCCCGTCCGATGGCTCTATGGCTATCATGGCCAATGACGGAAAGACGGAAATATAAAAAAAAAATTTGGGGTTATCTCAAAGGAACTAGGAGATAACGCTATCCAAAAAATTGCTGCTACATTCACTTCAATGTTAAAAAACAAACGGAGGAAAAATGCACCTTTTTCGTGGCACTGGGACGACACAGTCTGAAATAAGTGTGGCAGTGAAAGAGTTAACCCAGAGTTATTTACAGTAAGCAGGTAAACACAAGGTAATTCATCAAATGCATAGAATGCATAATCTTATAATCATAGGCAAACCAAGAAGTTATCATCAGTCTAGACAATATAATATAAAAATATATTTGTATACATTGAAACTCTACAAACTATAGGATGCCAGGTCTACATATGAAGCTGGCCTCTGTCTCATAACATGCTTATAGCTTATTATATATATATTAATATAATATAACATGCTCTCTACATTACATTTTAACCTTTGCATGAGACTGCATGGTCTTCAAGGTTAGGACAAGTGCTACAGAAAGTGCTCACACAAAGATACTGAAAATAGCAGATCTACAAGCTTGCAACGCGTCGTAATGTTATGTGTTGTGAGCTTATAGATCATATATTGTGTGTGTGTGTGTGTGTGTGTGTGTGTGTGAGTAAACGTGCGCGCGCACGTGTGTGCGCGCGTGACAGTAGATGATGAATGGCTATTATTAGTAGAGTATTACCATGGTTGGCATGGACTGGCACAGTTTGGCATGATGGTGTGTGTGTGTGTGTGTGTGTGTGTGTGTGTGTGTGTGTGTGTGTGTGTGTGTGTGTGTGTGTGTGTGTGTGTGTGTGTGTGTGTGTGTGTGTGTGTGTGTGTGTGTGTGTGTGTGTGTGTGTGTGTGTGTGTGTGTGTGTGTGTGTGTGTGTGTGTGTGTGTCAGGTTGGCATGATGGCCACAGAGTTGTGTACAGACGGGCATCCCTGGCACAACTACAGCCACATGTTAGGACCTGACTGTGTGTGTGTGTGTGTGCATGTGCGTGTGCATTCATTTGTGTGTGTGTGTGTGTGTCAGTGCCTGCGGCAGCAGACAGATGCAGTGCTTCAGGGTGTGTGTGGCGCAGACAGATTGACTTGGCAGAGGGCTGAAGTGTAGTCTGTGTGCACACACACACACACACACACACACGCGCACGCACGCGCGCGCACACACACACACACACACACACACACACACACACACACACACACACACACACACACACACACACACACACACACACACACACACACACACACACACACACACACACACACACACACACACACACACACACGCACGTGTACTTTGGTCCAGGCTCATTGTAACAGGGAGAGATGTATGACATATTGAACGTCCCATTGCCCTTATCGTAAAATATATAATAATCATTGATCCTTTCAGATTGATGGTCAGCAAGTGATGTGTTAATAATAATAACGACCTGGACCAATAGTCCACCTCACAGCTACGTTACACCAGTGTTGATTTTGACAGCAAATGTTGATTAGTCGTTAGTGTTTTTAGTCATAGTCTTTTGAATAAAATTCCATTTAGTTTTAGTCATATTTTAGTCATCTGAAATGTTTAGTTTTAGTCTAGATTTTGTCGACTAAATATCTAAGATTATAGTCGACTAAATCTACAGTTGATTTGGTCGACTAAAATTATTTTGGTGGTGACTTGATGGTGTCGTAATGTCTGATTTTACACTTGGTTGCATGCTGAAAATAGCCGATCTACAAGCTCACAACCCGTCGCAGCGTTGTGAGCTTGTAAATCGGCTATGTTCAGAGTGCTACCAAACATTAAATGACTTGTCTTTTAGTTCTACTGGATCTCTTCTCCATTAGTCTTAGTTCTACTGGATCTCTTCTCCATTAGTCTTAGTTCTACTGGATCTCTTCTCCATTAGTCTTAGTTCTACTGGATCTCTTCTCCGCTAGTCTTAGTTCTACTGGATCTCTTCTCCACTAGTCTTAGTTCTACTGGATCTCTTCTCCACTAGTCTTAGTTCTACTGGATCTCTTCTCCATTCGTCCATACATGGGCATAAATGTCGGTCCATCTTTGATTCGCATGACGTTGCTCACGTCATGCGAAGTCCGGCCATTCAGATTTCAACCGTCCGTCCGTCCGTCCATGTGTCCGTGTGTCCTGTCCGTCCGTTACCACCTAATCTACGGCACCGTTGGCCCGGCCGCTGCGAAACTGGGCACACACACTCCCTGGATGCCACGTCAGAACCTCTGGCCCATATGTTTCAGATTGGCCTGTTATAGCGCCACCAGGAGGCCGATTTGTGCGTGCAAAAACGCATTTATTGATACTACTCCTACAGATTTTGTCCAAACATCACACAAATCGGTACACAGTATCTCTATAGTCATGTGATCAACGCGGATCTATCCAATTCTCCCATATTACATCCTGATTGCCTAAGATTGGCTTCCAAAGTTTGCAGGATTGGTCCGTTTTGAACAAAATGACTCAAATCATGAACGCAGCTTGCGATTTCCGTGAAATTCCACACGCCCATTTCTATTAGGCCGAGGAAGAAATGCCACCCTTTTACCATTGGCCTGTTATAGCGCCACCAGCAGGTCTAATTTAGCAAAACACATTTTTGGAACAAAATGCCTCAAATCATGAATGCCGTGTCCGGTTGCAGTGAAAAGCCTAAGAACAAATCGCACCCCTTTTCACATTGGCCTGTTATAGCGCCACCAGGAGGCCACAATAACCTAGCTGACCTGGCGGAGACCTGTGCTCCGAGGAGCACTTTTTCTAGTTTAGTTTTTATTTCGTTTTTATTTAGTTTTCGTCAGTGATAAAAGGTAGTCCATGAACATATTTCGTCATAGTTTTAGTCGACGAAATCAGTACTGCGTTGCACCAGTGATCCAACTGATATAGCCATATATGGAGATCTGTATCTGTCATTCCTTGTCTGTTTTATGGGCATATATGGAGATCTGTGTATCTGTCAGTCGTTGTCCCGGCTATGGGCATATATGCTGAGTGATTTGTTAGGGCCTGATGCCATGATGACACATTGAGGTTAGACAATACAGTCCATATTTGGCTGGAAAGCCCTTATATGGTCATGGCAGATCATGGTGAAATGAGCGTGACAATGTGGTTTGTCCGCCTGTCCATCCTCCCTTAAGGACATATTGGGCCTTAAATGTACTGTAATTAAGGGGGGAAAGTATTGTTTATATATATATTTTAGAGGTAGGCTATTTGAACATTTACGATCTACAAGCTCACAATGCGTCGCATGGCGACGCGTTGTGAGCTTGTAGATCTGCTATTTTCAAACATTTTAGTATTTTTACTTTTGGTACTTTAAGCATATTTTGATACCAATACTTTTGTACTTTTACTCAAGTACATTTAGAATTCCGGGTTGTATTTCTTCTACATTGCAGTATTTATACTTTTACCTAAGTAAAACAAAATAGTACTTTTTCCACCTCTGTTGTGAAGCATGTTGAGCTGCGTTATGTTCATGAAAAGATGCAAATGAGTATTGGTTTATTGCATGTTATTACCATTACATCACCTCTATGTTTATATGTTTTTTTTTCATGCAGTTTCGTGGTAACCAACGGCGACACGTCTCGCAGTGGAACGCTTCACTTCAGCATCGAGCACGGTGACCGCATCCCGCCCACGCTGAGCCGCAACGCCGGCCTCCAGCTGCTAGAGGGCGCCGTTGAGACCCTCACCCCCAAACACCTGGAGCTGACGGACCCCGACACCCCCGCCACGAACCTGACCTTCACCCTCACTCAGGTGATTAACAAACTAAGTGAAAAAAAAAAAAACAGTTTCAAACAGTTTACTTAAAGGGATTGAAAAACAGATAATCGGCTGGTTGTTTGACCAGGTCTGATGTTTGGGTTATCTCCATATAGGGAGTTCCAGGAGGGGTTCTCTGATGTCCGAGCTAGGTATGTTGGTTATCTCCATCTATGGGGATCTCCATCTATGGGAAAGTTGGGATCGAATTGGTCACTAGGGGTCGGGACTGCGTGGTTCATTCCTCCCCTTATATAGGTGGATCCTGCCATGGTCCACCCTGCGGTGTTTATCCATCTATGGCTAATGCTAGCAAGCATGCCCTGAATGTTCTTTACAGGCATAATTCACCCCTAGCCTGGGATCAATAACTTTTTCGGGTGTGTGATCCGGTCGGGAGTGGAAGCAACCCTATATGCCTCACCCCCAAATAACACATGTTAGGGCCTACCTAATAAAATCCTTGATGCGGCGTAGTTTAGCGTATTTTTAAGATACAAAATAAATATAAATGTGAGTGTACTTTCCGGAGACTATTTAGCGTCTGTCTACCTTTGTAATCGATTCTGCATTTAAACAGGGATTGGGGAAACAAACAGGAGGAACCAAAACAAAGCGGCTTCGCAAAACCGGAACCAACTTAAATTTTTTGCGTGGCCTAGACCAGATCACACAGGCCATTTACAGGAATATTTCACTTTAAAAAAAATGTTGGGTCATTTTATCGTCTACTCAGGCTTTTGTGAACCCCCAGACAGTTTCTAAGTTGCTTGATTCAGTATTTAGATATTTGATATTCATTTTATCAGACACGCCCTTTCCTATACAAACCCATTGTAACTTCAAACTCCCTTTTAACTGTGTTAGATTCATCGATAACACCGTCCTTGGTTCTGGTGACTCATCCTGCCTCCTAATTTCGATTACTTTTTAATTCTTTTTAATTAATGTTCCTATTGTATTACATTTTTTTCATTTAAAACCTTTTAAAATAAAAATAAATGAAAAAAGTAATTGAAAAAGACGGGTGTTTCCGATTAATCTAACACGGTTAAAATGGAGTTTGAAGTTACAATGGGTTTGTATAGGAAGGGGGCGTGTCTGATAAAATGAATATCAAATACTGAATCAAGCAACTTAAAAACTGTCCGGGGGCGGGGCTCACAAAAGCCTGAGTAGACGATAAAATGACCCAAAAAGTTTTGGAAAGTGAAATGTCCCTTTAATAACGAATACCGGCTTTCCTCCGAGGTGGAAAAGACTGGTGATGCGAGGTTAGTTCACCCCCAAAATGACATCTTTTCTATGGATTAGTCGCCCCATGGAGACTTAACACATTGATTGCCTAGATCGCATATATGCGTTCTTTCATTTTTATTGGAAAATTCCACATGGGGCGACCTAACACAGCTTTGGAATGATCGATCGTCTCTCAGAGAAGAAAAATGTGGATGTGACGTCATTCCAAAAAACATCACTTCCACCCGCCCCAACGATAGGATTTTCAGAAAAACAGCTGTAACTCATTTTCTTTTTTTCCCGCTGAAAAACACCCGTTTTCAGCGGGGAAAAAAGCTCCAAAATGGCGGATCGCGGTTGGAAACTTGTCGTTCCCATGGATACACAGATCCTTCCGCCTACTCACAGGAACTTTTTCCGTGTTTTTTTTTTTTTACACATGTCGGTTCCACGGCGTTTCAAATATCATCGGATTGAGGTAATTATAAATTATGCCGGCACAGGGATAGAAAACTATGTTTAATATCTTGGCAATCAATGTGTTAAATACATGGATTTTTGTCGCATTCGTAAGCCAATAATTTGATGAGCAGCGGACCGGTAGGAGACACAAAGGAGACTCTTTGTGTCTCCTACCGGAACCACTGCCGTTCATCAAATTATTAGCTTAGGAATGCTAAGAAAAACTATGAATTCAAGTCTCCATGGGGCGACTAATCCATGAAAAAATGACATTTTGGGGGTGAACGACACCTGTGACAGAAATAAAAGAATATGCTTTACGAAAAATTATAACTGATTGAAAATGCATTGAGTGTGTTAACATCATAGAGAAAATGTCTTTCGTTTTAGTCTGTGTCAATTCATTCCATACATGCGCCTAGTGTTTTGGGTGGATATGGACATTTTATGCCATGTTTTTTTATGCCAAAGCAATTTTTCTAAACATTTGAAATCACCCATATTACAATGTAAAACAAATAGAACTAAAACTAATAAAAACTCAACCTAAAAAAAACTAAGCCTTTTTAAAAAACTAACCTAGCAAACAGAGTTGTAGTTTTCAGTATTTCCTTAGTTTTATCTATAATAACTTTAACATCTATAATTATCTCTAATAACCTTCTCTCCGATGTACAAAAAAGAATTTCACCCACTTTTTTACCTTGTAAACCTGTGATGTGACAATAAAACTGATTCTGATTCTGATTCTCCGTCATGCTAGCCTCCGCGCTACGGCCAGCTGCTGCTGAACGGACGGCCTCTGGCGGCCCGTCAGAGCTTCACACAGACGGACGTAGAGAACATGAACCTGGCCTACCGCCACGTCCCTGGAAGGTCAGTCATGTATACATTACAGACACAACAATGCTAACGAATGGCACTAGGCGTCACAATGGACGGACCGCATCAGAAACGTGGTCCTCTACGGCATACATGGGCAACTGGCGGCCCGGGGGCCACATGCGGCCCCCACCTTCACTTAATGCGGCCCGCAGGTTAATATCAGAATACTGATATATAATTGATTTCAGCTGTTATGATTCCAAACATACAAACATGACCCGCTTTAATTACTTCACTCTATATTAGTAGCTTAATCTACAATTATATTGTCTTTTTTATATTCAATGTATTTGTATTTAAGTTAACTCATATAGTGCCAATGACGTCTTTTGACGGCCGTTTTCAGTGTGCCATTAGTGCCAATGACGTCTTTTTTTTTTTTTTTTTTTTTTCTTTTGAATCTCAAAGGAACTAGGAGAAAACGATTTTCAAAAAGTGAATTCTCCATCCACTTCAATGTTAAAATGTAAACGGAGAAATTTTTTTCTCCGTTTGACCCAAAATGCCTTTGGCATATGGATCAACTAGCTTGAAATAAGCCTGGCAGTGAATGAGGTAACATAAGTATACAGTAACTAAATGCATTTGAAATGTAATAAAATTTTTACTTTTCAGGATTCCAATTCAAAAATAGCACAAAAGAAACATAATTCCAATTCAAAAGTAGCAAAAATAGCAGATCTACAAGCTACGAGCTTGTAGATCTGCTATTTTTGGGGTCCGTTGCGGGGTCCGTTGCGAGGTCCGTTGTGGGGTTGTAGCGGGGTCTGATGCAGGGTCCGTTGCGGGGTTGTAGGTGACACCACTTTCAGAAACAATACAGCGAGTTCCTATAGACGAATCCACAGACGCGCTGCCTGTAGCTGCCTGTAGGCGGCCATTGCTGCGGTGTCACGTCCGCGGAGCGTTGACACCGCAGCATTGGCTGCGCCCAGGGCAGCGCTATGTGGATTCGTGTATACATTGGCTAAACGTGAACCCTCTGTACCACGTTGCCTTGATAATCATAACTAACTCCACCTTCAAGACTGTGTTCATTTTGTCGACTAAAACTTTGACGAAAACGACTACCTTTTTTCACTGACGAAAACTAAATAATAACTAAATAAAAACTAAGCTATGATGACTAAAACTAAGACTAAATATATTGACAATTTAGTCAACAAATAAAAACTAGACTAAAATGTTAGTGAGGGATCTAGTGGAGAAGAGATCCAGTAGAACTAAAAGACAAGTCATTTTATATTTGCTTGCGTTGGGGTGTTGCGCTTTGAAAATAGCAGATGTACAAGTTCACAGGGTGTCGCAGCGCAACGTTTGATCTGTATGTATGTTTGCATACATGCATGCATACATACATACATACATACACAGATACATTTATACAACTGATAATTGAGCTACATCCATATATGGTCAGCCATGCCCAAATATGGGGTCCCTGATGTCATACGTAGATGTGACCTCACCGGTATGACAAGAGCAATCTAGAGAGCAGGATAAAAAGCACTGCAGCCTCAGAGAGAGTCCAGATTGAATCAACTCTCCCAATTATCTGCAAACATCCTTTCTTCTCCAAGACTCAACTCTTCAACACAGATCTCTTCAAGCCTATTATCTTCAAGACTCTTTCGACCAAGATTCTACAAGCTGTAGAATCTAGAAGCGTAATTGTTTGGCTCTTAGAGCATTTCATTCTTCTACAGAGAAGGAAACCAAGAGTCTTTTACTTAAATTCACAATTAACTGTTGTGTTAAAAATGTTTTCTTGGACGTTGCATCAGAAAGGATCACCAAAGAAAGATGATGGTGTTGCTGTAGCAGTGAGACACAAGCTGTACTACTTTGGAAGGAACACTGACAAGAAAACCAAGGATCAGATTGATGTGAAGGTCTTCAACACAGTGTCTTTTCTCTGGCGGAAGTTGACCCCAGTGACACCTGGAAGAGGAGAACGTCCCCTTGAGGTTCCCTCCAGGCGCTACGGCTGCACAGCTGTGCTGATAGAAGATATTGTCTATTTCTGGGGAGGGCGTGAGTACGACACAGGCGACTACTGCAACCTGCTTTATGCATTTGATGTCATCACACACAGATGGTTCAAACCACAGGTTATAGGGACTGTTCCAGAGGGGAGGAGCTACCACTCAGCCTGTGTCTTGGGGAAGGTCATGTATATTCATGGAGGATGGACCCAGACTGGACGCACTAATGACATCTACAAGTTGGACACCACCACAATGGTCTGGTCTTTAATTAACACCAGAGGTACTACACCTCCTGCTTCATCACGTCACTCTGCCACCATCATCGGGACAAAGATGTTTCTATTTGGGGGCAGGGGGGACCAAGGGGAACAGTACTACAACACCATCAGAGTGTTTGACACAGAAACCAACTTCTGGCTGAAAACACCTTCTGCACAGCGTTTTCCACTAAGTCCTTCAACTTTTGCCTACAGTGGAGGGCTGTACACATTGGGTGGCTGGTATAAGAGCTCCTTCTTCAATTATCTGTGGAAATTAAATCCAGAGACTTTATCCTGGAAGAAGGTTGAGCCCAAGGGGAAAGGACCATCTGAGATGTGTGGGATGTGCTGTTACATGGTGGGAGATCGTATCATCCTCCTTGGAGACATACGAGATGACCTGTTTGTCTTAGACTTAAGTCCTAGCTTCAAGACGTTATGTAAGCTAGCAGTTATTCAGTACGATCTGGAGCAGTCAGAACTCCCACACAACATCAGGTGGGAACTGGCAGCCATGACTACCAACAGCAACTGAAATAATAACCACGAAATGAAATGAAAAACAAAAAACAAAAAACAAACAGCGAGCCCAGAACAAAAACAAACAAACACAAAAACTAATTGTGTGACCTGGCAGTAATGACTATCATTCATCCACAATAGAACATGAAAAATAAATACAATAATAAAAATACTTTTGCCGCTGATAACCATCCCAAAGAAAGATCAGCCGCCAGGCTAAGCCTGGGAGATTTAAAACTGTATGATGCGCATTAAAAGATTCAGGTCCAAACAAATGCTGAAGTTTATAATGTTTACTGTGGTGTCACCAATTATTACAACTTTGCGGCCCTAACAGAGAGACAGAGTCCAAAACTCATCATCGTCCCAAAACATTTCTATTGTCATCCCTTCTAAATAGTCAATTTCCTCCTCATCCTTCAATGGTGTGGTCATCCTTCAATGGTGTGGTCAGGACTAGATAGTGTTGTCTCTGTGTAGTCTCTCTGTGTTTAGGTGCATCAATTGTTGTTCTGTACAGTACAATGTCCCTTGCTCTATCTGATCTCCTGGTGCCACAATAACCACATCAGGGACATCAGGGTTAAGGTGACATTTATTTGCCCCCTGTGAGCTTTTAGCTTTGAACACTATTTTGAGTTCCCGAATTGGGTTTGTATCGAAGATGTCAGCACCGGTTTGAAAGGACTTTACTAAACGATTGACTGTCTTTAACTCATCTTGAATCAAGGTCAATCAATTAGTCTTTCATAATAACTTTGTTTCCTTTTGCTTGAAGAAGGTGGTTCTTAATTTCATTATCAAAGACAAAGATTTTTGAGAATTTGGGCTTCTTTGTGCTGTCAGGAAAGATTGCAGATGGAGTAATGTGGTACATCTGGCCACTCATCTTGAATGTCTTTGGTCCTTGTCCTTTGAACTCCACTATCTTACCAGTGACGTTCCTGGAAGACATTGGCCCCGATTCATAAAGGGATTTACGACCATATTTTGTACCTACCGGCATTTAGGACAAATCCTACTGCAGTCGGATTCATAAAAGTTTTTTGGTCTGTGTTTTGTGCGTCAGGTGCGCACGTTCTCAGGTCAGCCCTGAGGCTGTCTTACCAGGGCTGAAATGTGCGTATGTCTTTAGAATGCTTTATTCTTCATGCCAAAATCAATTACAACAGTGGCAAACCTCAAATAAAATATATATATGCCCAACATTTGTCAACACATATATATAAAAAATAAAAAAATAAATGTCAAACTATATATTGCTTGTAGCCTACAGTATGCATCATATAGACATGATGTAGATTCCACCGCTTTTTATTTATTTTCTAGGCTATCAGTTGCATTTAGAGTTGAATTATTAGGTCCCCGTCCTTCAGTGTGTTTGCCAGCAGGCCATCTCAGCCAAAGTGTCACGTAATAATGAAAATAGGCTATGATGCCATTGCCTTAATGAAACTGCGGAGGGACTGACGCACCTCTGTCCGTGCTGCAGTATTAATTTGTAGGCTAATAGTCTACTGTAGGCTACTCTACTGTATTTTGATCACATGAACACCACACACAACAGATCTAATATTCCCCATTCCGACGTAGGACAGTGATATATTAATCAAAAATGCACTAATTTAATCAATAAGTAATCAATAAGCTCTGGTCCATAATCGGATAGCAGCGTTCCACTTGTATGCTGGATTTCATCATCTTTTTACCTTGGTAAAAGTCCGCAATGTTCATTAGAAAAGGCTTATATATATCCTTTCCACGTTTTATTAGCCTTTTATTTGGTAATGGGGTTAAACCTTGTAAACTTATTTATTCTCATTACACATGAGAGCATTTATTACGTGATCCGCTTCCAGACAGAACAGTAAGTTGTCAAGGCGATGCGAAGCCGCATCTGTTATCTTTAGACGAGGCGGAGTTGAACTTCAAACTTTCATCAGCGTTGCCAGATGTTGTGAGAGAAATAAGCAACCAGGTCTAGGAAAACAAGCCCAAAAGAAGCAACTGGCACTTAGGCCATTATAAGCACTTTAATTAAACCGTTGTGAGCTTGTAGATCTGCTATATTTAAAAAAAATCTTGTAATAAAATGTGCAATATTTGGAAGATTTTTTAAACATTCTAACAACACAAATCTGCCTCCAGCTGGCACAAAACATTTTCAGATGGGGCTTATAGGGATAAATTAGCCAACATATTAACTTGGGGGTCCATGTCATAAAAATATTTGAGAACCACCGGTTAAAACAAGTGAACAATTGTGAAGCAAGCCCAAATAACCAACTACACTTTAGAAACAAGCCCAAAAAACCACGGTCCCCACAGCTACCAATATTTACAAGCAACTTTACAGAAAAATAAGCCCAAATTCGCTTATAATAAGCGGACATGGCAACGCTGTTTAGCACGGTTCAGCACGGTGACGTTAAAGTTGGATGCTGTTGGACGCAGCCTTCCAGAGTAATCATCACACCTGGTCATACGCACTGGTTGTACGCACGTCTCTGTGATATACGAACCCCTTTGGGAATTGCACGTCCGTTTGTGACTACCAAAATACGACCGGCCTTTACGAACTTTATTTACCCCATATATACGACCCTCGTTATGAATCGGGGCCATTGATACTAAACCATTATACTGCCTGATGTTCTCCATGAATTGCCTGGATTGGAGAGAGTCCCTGTCAAACAGAGATTGTAGTCTAGGAGGGGGGTCCATGAATGGCTGGAGGGAGTTGGATCTTTCCATATTGGCAACAGTCACGGAAGGACTTCTTACCAACAGGACCTTTTGATGTTTCCCAGGGGAACATGACAGCATGGCATGAATTGCAGACGCTATCCATAGTTGGTGTGTGAAAGTCAACTATTTCTGTGGGTTGGTGTGGCGGTGTCCATGCTCTTCTGAGGTTTCTGTCCTTTTTTGTGGTCCTTTTACGCTTTACGCTTCGCGGCCCTCACATCTAGGCCCGATCAGCTACATCACAGCTACATTGCACCAGTGATCCAACTGATATGGCCATATATGGAGATGTGCAGTAGGGTGGGGTCCTAGCGGCCAAAAAGAAGGAAAGCTGCTGTGGCTAAAATGTAGTTTTATATTAACTGTACAAAATATGTAAGTACATTGAAGGCGGGGAAAGAAGTCTAAGTATTAGCCAGAGAACTGATCAACACTCTGTGGCAAGTTTGGAGGCAAGTGAAGCGATCGTGTGCTGACCAACTTCGGACGTACTTTTAAAAATAATACAATTAAAATATAAAATATAATATAAATAATAATAATACAAAATAATTTAAAAAGTTCGGTGTAAACAATATTGTCAGTTATTCCATCATCATTACCCTCAATGAAAACTTTGACAGCGCTGGCTCTTTTCCCCCTTGAGAAGGCTGTGTAGAGTTACACTGGCTACACTGCACTCTCACATCACATTATTATATTAGTCTATCATCAGTATATTATAGACCATACATGGGCAACTGTCGGCCAGGGGGCCACATGCCCCCACCTTCACTTAATGCGGCCCGAATACTGATTTATTATTGATTTCAGCTGTTATGATTCCAAACATGCAAACATGACCCGCTTTAATGACTTCAGTCTATATTATAGCAGCTTAATGACTAGTATTAAAATTCTATTATTTTTTATGTCCAATGTGTTTGTATTTAAGTTCATAAAGTTTATATAAGTATAACTAAATGCAAAAAATACAGATCTACAAGCTGCGACGCATTTTGAGTAGATCGGCTATTTTTGCTACTTTTGTGTGACATAGAATGGTGAAGTACAGCATTAATTTACAAAGGAGTTAAAATACAGAGATAAGAGGTTTCTGCCCGACAGCATATGCAATGTGTTCCTCTGGAGTGAGTGTGGAAATATAGTGGCCCTCGTAGGCATAGATATATATAAAGGCTAGATGGCTCAAGGGGACGGCGCAAGCGTAGCTCAACCGCGGCCATCTTGAAACAGTCATTCATAACATTATGTCTATGGTGCATATACTTTGAAATAACCATAGCGTGCTCAATTTTCATCCGATTTTCAAACGGTTTGGTGTGTTGTAAACACCAAAGATGTAGTTATGATACTGCATACTTATAATTATAATCATGTTTTTTTTATTTTTTTATTTTTTTATTTTTTTATTTTTTTATAATTTTATAATTTTATAATTTTATAATTTTATAATTTTATTACATCTTTGGTGTTTACAACACACCAAACCGTTTGAAAATCGGATGAAAATTGAGCACGCTATGGTTATTTTAAAGTATATGCACCATAGACATAATGTTATGAATGACTGTTTCAAGATGGCCGCCATGTGGCAACGTCGTACTCCATTGGCCAGCAGCGCGGGTGAGTCATCTAGCCTTTTATATATATCTATGCTCGTAGGCCTCTCCATCACCAAAGTTTTTGGTGATGGAGACATTATTTACAGCTTATCTCATTATGTTCTTGTCCCTGGCAGCCCTGCGCTCATCGACAGGTTCTACTTCCTGCCGTCGGACGGAAGCAACGCTGGTTACCTGGAGACCGGCCAGCTGAGGGAGGAGCCTGCTGTCTTTAACATACAGGTGGGTGGAGCCTTCTGTCTTTAACATACAGGTGGGTGGAGCCTGCTGTCTTTAACATACAGGTGGGTGGAGCCTGCTGTCTTTAACATACAGGTGGGAGCAGTGGTGTAAAGTAACTAAGTACATTTACTCAAGTACTGTACATTTACTCAAGTACTGTACTTTTACTTTACTGGAGTATTTCCAATTGTCTATACGTTTACTTCTACTCCACTACATCTCAGAGGCAAATGTACTTTTTAGTCAACTACAATTATTTGAAAACTTTAGTTACTAGTTACTTTGCAGATATAAACTACTGCATAATAAAACATGCATTAACCACTTAAGCCCTATTTTATACCTGGGCTATTTGAAAATAGCAGATCTACAAGCTCACAACGCGTCGTGGTGCGACGCGCTGTGAGCTTGTAGATCTGCTATTTTCAAACATTTTAGTACTTTTACTTTTGGTACTTTAAGCCTGCTGTCTTTAGCATACAGATGGGTGGAGTCTGCCGTCTTTAGCATACAGGTGGGTGGAGTCTGCTGTCTTTAACATACAGGTGGGTGGAGTCTGCCGTCTTTAGCATACAGGTGGGTGGAGTCTGCTGTCTTTAACTCATTGAGTGCCAGAGTTAATTAATTAACTAAGTCAGCCCTTGCCAGCGTTTTTGAGGATTTTTACTAACCTTTCTAGAGCCACAGAATATTTAGCTCCAGGACAATCAACATGCCGAGTGTCGAAAAAGACGGAGGAGTGTCTCTGCTTCCATCGGAGAGGAAAAAAAGCGTGTGTCACCGCGACCCTCCGTTCTTTAGTTATTGGCTGTTGAATATAGCTTGTTCTCGCCAAAAAAGCAACAAACAAAAAAAGCTGGGAAAAAAAATCCTTTTAACATTAGATGGGACAGGGCTGGGTTTGTTGTGATGTTATTTCCGGGTTTACTCCTCCAGAAGTCATAGGATCACTCATAGGTTGGCGAACAGCGCCATCCAGCATAAACACTGAAAACACGGTTTTGACGTGTCTTTGGCACTCTGGGCTTTGGAAAAAAATCAATGGCATCAATGGCACTGAATGAGTTAACATACAGGTGGGCTGGACAAGATAAGACGAGGCAAGATGAATCATGGCAATGCACGACAAGACACAGAAGGCAAGACTAGACAGGTTAAGGCGAAACAAGGCATCACTTTATTTGATGTTTTTATTTGGGAGGGACAGAGCATATTTAAAGTATATTGATAAAAACACAGCAAAAAAACTACACACAGTAGAATGAGAACATACGTTGGAGTTAGCAAGGATGCTAATTTTCAGAGTAGGGCAAGCCAAGGTAAGGAAAAGGCAAAGCAAGTGTTATTGTACATTCAATGTGCTTTCCATAAAACATTTAGCATTGACACATTAATAAACAGAGCATTAAGAGAATGTAAAAGAAACACTTTATAGAAGCACATTTGAACACAATAAAAAGGAGTTAAAATGTAACAGAAAAGTAGGACAATATAATGACAGTGTAGAAGAAGTGATTTCTCACTCACTCACTCACTCACTCACTCACTCACTCACTCACTCACTCACTCACTCTCACACACACACACACACACACACACACACACACACACACACACACACACACACACACACACACACACACACACACACACACACACACACACACACACACACCTGGTTGCACTGGTCAGCTCCCAGGTGTGTGTGTGAGTGTGTGCTTAACGAGGCGAAGCGGAGGATTCGAGCTGGGCCAGGTCTGTCCTCTCCAAGTGAAGTAAAAAAAAAAAAAGCCTCGTTAATTAAATATGTGGAAGAACAGTGAACGCTGACCAGTTCTGATTGGTCCTGGAGTGACGGGTCACACGACTCCGGGGAGAGAGAGCAGAGATGTACTCTAGTATAAAGTACAGATACTCACAAAACGTACTGAAGTACTCAAGTAAATGTACCCTCTTAATTACTGTCCAGTGTCCACCACTGATCTCTAAACGGCAACATCACACACATCAGCTAGGAAACAGTCAATCTCATTATGTATGGAGATCAGCTACTGTACAAGCTTGTAGATCTGTCATTTTAGCCGAATGTTCAGCCAGAATAGTGACGATAACTTCAACACTGTATATGGATGGATGGATTGATTGATTGATTGATTGATTGATTGATTGATTGATTGATTGATTGGTAGGTAGGTAGGTAGTTAGGTTAATTGATTAATTGATTAATTGATGTATTGATAAGTATATTGATTAATAGATAGATAACAAGGTATGTGAACTATTACAGTAGATTTGACATCTATTGTAAAACCTAGGTGGGTTTGTGCACCATGGCTGTTTATGTTTAAATCAAATGAAACAAAGTGTCCTCTGGACACATAATATAACACAGATGTAGAGTGCCCTCCAGTGGCCATGTAAGAGAACTGATACAGTAATGTTGAGCTAGACAGCTGCCTAACAGCTCTGCCCACCTGTGTCCAGCAGAGGGTGCCAACGTGGACATATTCCTTATAGTGACCTATTAGTACACAGTGATGTAAGCAACACAGCTGCATAAGGCTGGCCTTATAGTACACAGTGATGTTATCAAATTAATAATGGGTGCGTTAGATTTTTTTGGTGTGTCAACACTGTATCATGCTAGCTCATTGGCCCTTGGCTCTGGACACACCTATGACAATCCAACACACTCATTATTCATGTGTTTGGTGCAGCGGTGTTGTTGACTAGTCGGCCATGTTTTTAATCTGCTGTAGTTTTTTTTAACCTGAACTGGACAACAGACTACAAAATCAGCCTGGGGTTCATTAGCCTGGCACGGTCAGACTAATATCACTGTGTAGATGTTAGTCTGGAATCTCTGTGTGGAACCTGCATTTCCGAGGGGCAAATTAAAAAAAAATACCTCTGGTGATAAACCCGCCCCACATTTGCATACTGGGCCCTGATTGGTCCCTCACAACTTCGGAGGGAGAGAAATCCAATCTCTATTGAGAGGAGGGGCCAGACCTAATCTGCCGAGGTTTTTTTTTTTTGTTGGCAATGGCAGATTAGTCTGGAACCAGGCTGGGGTTGTGTGGCCCTTTAATCTAATGCTAACCTTCATATAAGATCTTGACAACAGGCTCTATGCACAGCAGCCATATTGGAAACAAATTGGGCCTCTTCCTTACTTCCTTCATGATGATACTAATGAAGGCTCTGTTCCATTTAGTGTAGCACAGTGGTTCTAAAACCTTTTAGTTTTAGAACCATAACAAGGACCCCCATAACTCTGAGTGTGTACAAATGGAACCAATTTATTTGTACACTGTCAGAGTTACACACCTTTTTAAGGGTCCATTTGGAACCACCTCAAGGACCCATGAGGGTCCCTGGACCACACTTTGAGACCCACTGGTGTAGCAGAGTGTTTCCAGTGAGTCAACACCATAGAGGTATAATATAACTAGAGGGCGGATTGCCCCGCCCCCAGCTATCATTTCAATGAATGTGCTCAGTGGCGTTTTGAAGCACCCGGAAACCTGCCAGAAGTAGAATTATTGGTTCGATTTTGACCACCCGTAGAGTTATGAGCATGCGCACTAGTGTCCTTTTTGCGTTCTACGGCAGCCTGTGTGTCAAGGATTGAACGCGAGATATTTATTAAATACACTCGAGATGCATATTTATATGTAAATGCATATATATGTATGTATAATATGTTTACATATTTATATGTATAAATATAAATATCTCTCAGCATGTTTTGCGCGTGCATGTATTTCTCCCCGCCTGCAGTTCCAGCTTTGGCCACTGGGGTGGCAGCTTCAATGTTTCTCAGCAACTCTGGGGGCTTGGTCAACACCCTGACTCTGTTTGACCAGAATGGAACAGAGCCTTGTTACATGTTATTGGTAACACCCTGTGAAGGAAGTAAGAAGAGGCCCGATTTATTTCCAATATGGCTCCCTATTAAGTCTGTCCTCGCATTACAGCTAAAATGTCTGTCTGTCTGTCTGTCTGTCTGTCTGGCTGTGTGTAGGTGGAGCGTGTAGACAGGTTGCCTCCAGGTTTAACCACTAGGAGGAGCCCCAGCACAGTGGTGGAGCTGGAGGGAGGGGCCAGATACGGCATCTTCATAAGCTCCGCCCACCTCCAGGCATCCGACCCCGACAGCCCCGCCTCCCAACTGGAGTACACCATCACCAGACCCCCCCACTTTGGATACCTGGAGAATGCACTGACTGGTAGGTGCTTTACCTTTAAAATCTACTCACTGGTAGGTGCTTTACCTTTAAAATCTACTCACTGGTAGGTGCTTTACCTTTAAAATCTACTCACTGGTAGGTGCTTTACCTTTAAAATCTACTCACTGGTAGGTGCTTTACCTTTAAAATCTACTCACTGTTAGGTACTATACAATCTACTCACTGGTAGGTACTTTAAAAAAAATCTACTCACTGGTAGGTACTTTACCTTTAAAATCTACTGACTGCACTGGTAGGTACTTTACCTTTAAAATCTACTCACACTGGTAGGTACTTTATAAAATCTACTCACTGGTAGGTACTTTACCTTTAAAATCTACTTACCGCACTGGTAGGTACTTTACCTTTTAAAATCTACTCACTGGTAGGTACTTTATAAAATCTACTCACTGGTAGGTACCTAAAGAGGCAGAGAGTTTTTGACCAGTAAGGAAGTGGAGATAGTCGTTATAAAGTGTGTTTATCTTCCGCTCTGCATCTGCTCTGCGTGCCACGCAGGGGAGAGGGGGTGGAGTTAAGTTGTTTGACCGACAGTTTGAGGATCCAATAGAGTTAGTAGGTTTAGTCGGAAGAGCTTTTTAATACTTTTCATTGGTTCAATATTTGTAAAACCCACGCACACACGTAAAGGGTGTTCAATAACATTGATTTATTAAAGAAAATAAAAAAGTTCAGGAGGTTTGCGCCCGACAGCGATGATATATTGTGTGTGTTATTGTACAATATAGTGGGACAGGGTGTGAAAGAAATGGTCATTGTCTCAGGACTGATTGGTTGGCTGAATGGCCACAGGTGTGGAACCTCACACTGAATGTAAGCTGTCTGTGTCTGCACTATATACAGGGTGTACTGTGGATTATTTAGCTAGTGGAGCGCTATACGGCACGCACACGTGCACACACGCGCACGTGAGCGATCGCTCATTAAAACAGCTATTTCATATATAGGCCTATTTATTAACCCATATTATTACACTGCTTGGTTGAATGCTTGATTCTGATTGGTCAATCGCTGAATTCAGCGGTGTGTTATCAGTGTATAATGACCGATGAGCTCAATAACAGACCTCTGTCTAATCAAAGACTCAACCTGCGCTGCTTGGTTTGATGCTGTATCCAACATGACAGCCATGTAAACAAACAAACAATGTCATTTACAACTAAACGTTGCTCTCAAGAATGTTTTTGAAAACATTTGAAGTGAGAAATAGACAATGCTATAACCGAAAAGTCATTCTATTTGATCCTCTGCACTTCCTTGTTTATCGTGGCGCAACAACGCAAGAATACCAAAACACTCGCCCTGAAATTACAGGCAAATCCGCCGGTATATAGAATGGGAGCGTGTTTGGGGGCCAGTCCTCCGGTTACCTTATGGAATAATGTCATTTGTTTTCCGAGGCGAACTTCTCCGCCCAGCCCAATACTTTTGGAATACTTTCATTGCCGTAAGCAAGGAAATATTTAGTTTAGTAGGTACTTTTGGGTCAATTTTTTTATTTTATTTATTAAGTAGCCGTGTAATAAGCGGGATAATGTATGGGGAGGCGGTCATTATTGAAAATGAAAGCCCTTCAGGGTGATTATCCACCTCTGCTCCGTGTCAGTGGATAATCACCCTGTCGGGCCACCTCCCCGTACATTATCCCTTGCATATACTGTTGTTACGACCCTTTGTCTAGGGTAAAAAGTTGTGACATAAATATGTAAGGACGACAACTGAATTAAAAAAAAAAATGTTTTATGCCAGCGGTTTTTCAATTTTCTTACCGTTTCAAGTAGTCACAGAATATTTAACTCCAGTATGATCGATTCCCTGATCGTTGGTAATCACGGGGGCTTTCTCTGTGCTTCCGCAAAGATTTTTTTTTTTTTTATCGCAAGCCTATAGGAGGCGAGATACAGGCGATTTCCCAAATACGTTAACCAGGACGTGAATGGAACAGTAAATCTTGGGATCACGTGATCTCCTGGTTCTGCGTGCATCTGGGGATGAAATGGTCACTTGTGTGTTAGTGAAGAGCGCCATCTAGTGGAAACACCAACATTTGTTTTTGTCAAAATCGTCCTTGGCAGTGTGGGCCTTTGGAAAAAAAAGTTATATGAATGAGTTAACAGGGTCTTACATCCAGAGCAGGTTAACAGTGATATTGTTATATTAACAGGGTCTTACATCCAGAGCAGGTTAACAGTGATATTGTTATATTAACAGGGTCTTACATCCAGAGCAGGTTAACAGTGATATTGTTATATTAACAGGGTCTTACATCCAGAGCAGGTTAACAGTGATATTGTTATATTAACAGGGTCTTACATCCAGAGCAGGTTAACAGTGATATTGTTATATTAACAGGGTCTTACATCCAGAGCAGGTTAACAGTGATATTGTTATATTAACAGGGTCTTACATCCAGAGCAGGTTAACAGTGATATTGTTATATTAACTCATTCACTGCCAGAACTTTTTTTTTTTTTGCGTTTGCCCACTGCCAGAGATTTTTAATTGAAAAAAAAAAGTACTCAGGAGCCGAGATACAAAATGTTTAAGTTTTAAGTTAACAAGGAAGTGGATGGGAGTCTAGATCTTCAAAAAATCATATCTCCTTGGTCTTTGGGTTAAAAAATAAATAAATATTTATTTATAAATTAAAAGTCGTTTTAGTCGTTCTTGGCAGACAGGGTTAAAGGACAGAAGTCGTTTTAGTCGTTCTAGGCAGGGAATGAGTTAACAGTGATATTGTTATATTAACAGGGTCTTACATCCAGAGCAGGTTAACAGTGATATTGTTATATTAACAGGGTCTTACATCCAGAGCAGGTTAACAGTGATATTGTTATATTAACAGTCATATTGTTATATTAACAGGGTCCTACATCCAGACCAGGTTCACTCAGGCTGACGTGGATCAGAAGGTGGTGGTCTACGTGCTTCCATCAGGCGTGGACGTAACGTCAGACAGCTTCCAGTTCCGTCTCACAGACCCTGCAGGAAACACCATGCTGCCTGAGACGTACGTATGACCTATGACCTCTACCGTATGACCTACTGACCCCTACAGGCAACACCTCACTGCCTGAGACCAAGGGGCCAGCATCCCGCTTGTAAATTGAGGCTATATAGGAAGAGACAGTTCATATTGGTTTTCTTACCTTAATAAACATTATCATAAATACTATATGCTTCCAGTCGCTACTTTAAAGTCTTCTTTTTATCACCATGATATGCGTTTTGGTAAATTATGGTCCCATTTATTTAAAAATTGATGATAAAGTAACAGGTTAGAGGTGATGTGTTGCAGAGTGTGTGATGTATTGTATTGTATTGTATTGTATTGTATTGTATTGTGTTGTGTATCTCTAACAGGTTAGAGGTGATGTGGAGCAGGGTTCAGCTCTCTAACAGCTGCTACAGAGTGTGTGAAAATGCAGGGACTCTGACCATCACACTGCAACGCTCTGGGAAAAGCATTGATCCTGCCTACGTATCAATACAGGTAATATCTGATCAATAAATGTATTGTTAACATTAATGTATCCATACAGGTGATCATTGATCAATACAGGTAATATCTGATCAATACATGTATTGTTAACATACATACAGGTAATGGCTGATCACATGTCTCCATACATCATTGTTTTATAGGTGGAGGAAGGCACAGCTAAAGTGGGGAGAGATTTCACACACAGCACAGCCAGTCTGATCCAGTTTGACCCAGGTGTGTGTTCTGTGGGGTGGGGGGAGGGCGGGGGTTCCAGTTTGACCCAGGTGTGGGAAGGTGGGGGTGGGATGGGAAGGTGGGGTGGGAAGGTCGGGGGGTGGGGTTCCAGTATGTGTGTTAATTTCGTCGACAAAGAATGTTGGTCGACTACCTTATAAAAACTAAATAAGAATGACGAAAACTAAATAAAAACTAAGCTATGATGACTAAAACTATCACTAAATATATATACTAAATATCATACCATATAAAATATGGTATGATATTTAGTCAACTAAAACTATTTCAGATGACTAACACATGACTAAAACTAAATGGAATTTAATTCAAAAGACAAACATTTGCCGTCAACATTTTCTCTGGTTTGAAATATGCAAATGGTTCAGAGCAGCAAGAACAACACAGAAAAACAGTAAAAAAAAAAAAAACTCATGACATCACTTCCTCCTTCTCCTCCAATCAGGGGTGAACGTGAAGACGTGGAGCGTGTTCCTGGAATCAGACGGTCTGGAGGAGAACCACGAGAGCTTCAGCGTGCTTCTGAAGAACCCCCAGAATGCACTGCTGGGACACCTGAGCTCCGCTAGCGTGGAGATCATTGACCCAAGAGGAGGTATGGATAATATACTGTTATATATACACTTTATAGATCTATAGACCCTAGAGGAGGTATGATAATATACTATATATACACTTTATAGATCTATAGACCCTAGAGGAGGTATGGATAATATACTGTTATATATACACTTTATAGATCATATAGACCCTAGAGGAGGATAATATACTGTTATATATACACTTTATAGATCTATAGACCCTAGAGGAGGATAATATACTGTTATATATACACTTTATAGATCATATAGACCCTAGAGGAGGATAATATACTGTTATATATACACTTTATAGATCATATAGACCCTAGAGGAGGATAATATACTGTTATATATACACTTTACTAGACTAATGTCTGGAGGCTCTGTCATGATTAATTGACCACATATATGAAGTTAAACAACTAAATTCTATCCAAACGATATTTTAAAAGTAAATTCCATGCCTCAAAAAAGAAGTTTGAGAGCGTTTTAAAGTTTTAAAACCGAAAGTAAAAACAGCGCACAGAAAACAATGGCTGCCGTTCCATTTTGGTCGGCTGCACTCAGATCCATTCGGGTTCACTCGAACTCGCCACCTGATTGGCCAACTTTCGCTGCCAATCACAGAACGATGAGCGAGGAGGGGCTTTACCAGGCTAAGGACGCTGATAGGTGAGTCCAATTGGTGAACGGGCAAGAAACGCCCAGATAAGCCTTCAGGCCAGACTCACTCCTGAAATCAAATGGAAATGAGATTTTCCGGAGGGAGGGGCTTTACGAGGCGAGGTTTCTGCCGGACAGCAACGACACTTTATAGATCATATCCTAGAGGAGGATAATATACTGTTATATATACACTTTATAGATCTATAGACCCTAGAGGAGGATAATATACTGTTATATATACACTTTATAGATCTATAGACCCTAGAGGAGGATAATATACTGTTATATATACACTTTATAGATCTATAGACCCTAGAGAAGGATAATATACTGTTATATATGCACTTTATAGATCTATAGACCCTAGAGGAGGTGAGGAGGGTCACATCCCCATTATACTTGCAGGGCCAAAAGTTAAAGTACTCAACATTTTACAAATGTGGGAATAGGAAGGTTCCTGGTTCCATTCACAGTGAAGCTATACTGTACCGTATACTGAACTGTACAGTATTTGGTACAGTATACTGTACCGTACTGTACTGTTCTGTACTGTACAGCATACTGTACTGTACTGTACTGTTCTGTACTGTACAGCATACTGTACTGTACTGTTCTGTACTGTACAGCATACTGTACTGCAACTGAAAAGCTATTTTAGCCTGAACCAAATTATACAGCTGTTCAAAAACATAGACAACAGCTCCACCCTGTGGTTGAGTCCGGTGTGACAGTTAGTAACTGGAACAGCAGTGCTGTGTGAATGAAATGAATGCATCTGCTCCAACACACACACACACACACACACACACACACACACACACACACACACACACACACACACTATGCACACACTACGCGCACACACACACACACACACACACACACACACACACACACACACACACACACTATGCGCACGCACACACACACACACACACACACACACACACACACACACACACACACACACACACACACACACACACACACGCACGCTGTAGTATTCTATGTCTTTGTCTTGATGAACTGAATACACAGGACCACAATGGAAAGAGGCCCTCAGGGCTTTTTGTGTTATCCTTTTAGCATCATTGTATATCTGTACCTCTGTACGTTTTGCATACTGTTAATATAGACCTCTAATCTCTCTCTCTCTCTCTCTCTCTCTCTCTCTCTCCATCAGGGAGGTGTGACCCGGAGGACCTGATGGTGAGCGTGGAGGAGAAGACCCGCCCCCTTCCTCCTCCTCCCCCCAGGCAGAAGGAGGAGGAGCCAGAGGCGGAGGATCCAATCACAGACATCGAGGCGGAGGTGCTGTGGGAGAGCCAGCCCCACGCCCCTCCCCCTCCCCGTCCCCGCGGCGACGTCCCGGACCGCTACAGCGACCACGGAGACCCCGCCCCCCAGGACCAGCCGGGCTCCGCCCCCCACACCCTCGGCCACACCCACTTCCACCCGGGCAGACAGCATGTTGTCGTACCTTCGCTGGCCACCAGGGGCAGCGGTGCACACAGGGTCCGAGCGGGAGCTCCACAGACCAGGGTGGGTTTTTATTTGATTGAATACATTATTTATTAGTTTATTAGAGATGTAAACAGCACGTGGGGCAGTCAGACATTAACTCATTAACCGTCAGAGTTAAAACATCGTCTATCAATCAATTAATCAATTAACCCATTAAGACCTGGAACGCATCTGTTTCACTTTAGATTTTTTGGGCTATTCAAAAATAGCAGATCTACAAGCTCATAGCGCGGCACCGAGTGCCGCGCTATGAGCTTGTAGATCTGCTATTTTTGAAACATGTTGAAAACATTTTTTTTTAGATTTTTTTCAAAAAACTAATGATTTAGACAAATATTTTTAAGAATCACCTCAGGTCTTAAAGGGTTAATCAAACTTTGTTTATAGAGCACATTTTTACACAACCTTAGTTGACCAAAGTGCTGCACAGGTAAAAAAAAATAAAAACTAAGCAATACATCAAATCAAAAAACACAGAACACATAATCATGTATAAAGCACATAGCATGTATCCATATACACGAATCCACGGAGCGCTGCCCTGTAGGTGGCGCCGCCATTGCTGCGGTGTCAGACTCAGTCAGCTGCTGCTGCGGTTCTGTCCGTCTGTTGACGTTACTCTTTACCTGCTTGGTTTATAAGTTTTCACCAAAACTGACAGCCAGTGACAGTCAGGTAAAAGAGTAACGTGAGCAGTCAGTGACAGCAGCTGACTGATACCGCGCAGCAGCAGCTGACTGATACCGCGCAGCAGCAGCTGACTGAGTCTGACACCGCAGCAATGGCGGCGCCCCCTACAGGGCAGCGCTCCGTGGATTTGTGTATATGAGACACGGACATGTAGAGCGAGTATATTTACACCTATGTACACAGAGGGTAGGAAATGCACAATTACCTCAAAAGTTCAATTAAGTACAGTACTTAAGTAAATGTACTTAGTTACTTTCCACCACTGAAACCAGGCGCATGTGTCGCCGAGGACCCCAGGGAGTGGCGAGGACCCCAGGGAGTGGGGTGTCCGGTGTGAAGCCTGTAGGATCAGCGGATCGGACATGTATAAATACATTGAAGTTAAAAGGAACAAGTGATTTAAACAGAGTTGTCTTGGTGTCTGTAGGTCCAGCAGTCTGGACTGAAGACGACTGAAGAAAGAGTCTGGACGGTAAGTTTACATTAGAAACACAACATACATATAAACCATGAAGTTTACATTAGAAACACAACATACATATAAACCATGAAGTTTACATTAGAAACACAACATACATATAAACCAGGAAGTTTACATTAGAAACACAACATACATATAAACCATGAAGTTTACATTAGAAACACAACATACATATAAACCAGGAAGTTTACATTAGAAACACAACATACATATAAACCATGAAGTTTACATTAGAAACACAACATACATATAAACCAGGAAGTTTACATTAGAAACACAACATACATATAAACCAGGAAGTTTACATTAGAAACACAACATACATATAAACCAGGAAGTTTACATTAGAAACACAACATACATATAAACCAGGAAGTTTACATTAGAAACACAACATACATATAAACCAGGAAGTTTACATTAGAAACACAACATACATATAAACCATGAAGTTTACATTAGAAACACAACATACATATAAACCAGGAAGTTTACATTAGAAACCAAGAAGGAAGTTTACATCAGAAACCAGGAAGAGAGAGAGGGGGGGATGTTTGTAGTGAATAGTGATACATTGTTTACCACTCAGTTACATTATAATGTACAATGTAGTCACTGTTATCCAGAGTGACTTTCAGTAAACAAGGTAAACACATAGATACAATGCAGAGAGACAGTGTAGTGTCTCAGTAAACTAGGATCACAGCCAGGTAAAGCCTCATCTTGCTTTACCTGTGATCCTGGATCATGGATCCTTTGAATGTTATGGAGCAGGGGTAGGCAACCTTAGGCACTTTGAATGTAATCTCTCAAGAACAGATCCATCGCTGCGCTTGAATCTGTCGGTAGCCGTGTTGACAACCCGTGCGCATTGGCTACAAGTGGGCGTGCCATCAGATCATGAAGCAGGCCGCGCTTTACCCAATCAAATGTAGTGGGCGGGATTTACGTGTGTCCCGTTCGTTCCCCACTGGAAACAAACCTAAACTCATTTAACAATAGCGTCCTCGAAGCCGACAAAACCACGGAAAAATTTTAACATTTTAAAATGTTCTTTCATCATAGAAACAAGTGGGCTTATAACCAAAACCATCCATGTTCTTTGGGAGAAATGGTGTTAGTGTTCCGTGGAGAAATATTGTTAGTGGGAATGAAAACATAGTCGCACCACCGGAAGTGAAAGGCTGAAGGCAGACCAAAACCCTGGTTTCCCTGAGCACGGTTCCACCATAGCTCCTCCCAGAGCCAAGTGAATAAGTAAAAAACAGCAGAGGGCGCTGTTTTTCCTTTTTATTTGTCGATGGGTTCCCAGATTGTTTTGAATGTTATGGAGCAGGGGTAGGCAACCATAGGCACTTAGGCACCTTAGGCCCTCCTCTGGGGAGGGTGATCACTGGCTCACATAAGTGAGAGAGAGGTTTTTTTCTTTTAAAATGTAATATTTAAAAAAAGTTTAGTCAGTTCAATTAAGTCCACGCAAATGACATCCTGCACATAATTCTACATTCATTGGAACTAGTCTGGGAGATAGGTGAGTCTAATGATCATTACAATGTCCTGATGTGAAAGAAAATATTCTAATAAATTTGGTTATGTATAGCCTGGATGGACAATCAAAATCAGATGGAAAATTACATTTTGTGGTGTCATAATTAAACTTCATGTTGATTTGGCATAGCCTGGTAACACCCCCTCTTCGGAAATCTCATTTGTATTTGATTTGAGGAGTTGATCTGGCCTGAGAGCCTTTCTGGGCGTTTCTGCGGAGTTCACAACATGAATTAGCCTATCAGCGTCCTCGGTCATTGTTCTGTGATTGACAGCGCCCGTTGGCCAATCAGGTGGAAGCCGAGTGTAGCCGAATGGAGCCGGGCCGATTACAACTTTCTCCGCTGTATTTTAAAACTTCAAAACGCTCTCAAACTTGTTTTTTTGTGGCACAGAATTTACTCGGATAGCATTTAGTTTTTAGTTTAACTTCATGTGTGTGGTCAATTAATCATGACAGAGCCATTTAAACATACAAATTCAGAGAAGCGGCAGGGGCGGGCAGTGACACTCATGTATTCGTATAAAGCAACCTATTTTCGGCATGGCCTTGTCAAATGTCCCCTTGCGTCACGTTGCTCTGTGGTGGTGGAACGAACTGCTGATTGGCTGAAGGGGTTGTCAGTCAACGGTACTACTCCCGCCCAGCTCCCCGCCCACAGCCAAAAAGCCAAACAGACTTTCATGCCAGACCAACTCCTGAAATCAATTACAAATGAGATTTCCGGAGGAGGGGAGGGGGGAGGGGTTTACCAGGCTAGATTTGCCACACTGACTATCAAGAAAATGAAAACTTGGCACTGCTATAGAGTGTAAACCTACAGGGTCTATAGTAACCTCTGCTATAGAGTGTAAACCTACAGGGTCTATAGTGACCTCTGCTATAGAGTGTAAACCTACAGGGTCTATAGTGACCTCTGCTATAGAGTGTAAACCTACAGGGTCTATAGTAACCTCTGCTATAGAGTGTAAACCTACAGGGTCTATAGTAACCTCTGCTATAGAGTGTAAACCTACAGGGTCTATAGTGACCTCTGCTATAGAGTGTAAACCTACAGGGTCTATAGTGACCTCTGCTATAGAGTGTAAACCTACAGGGTCTATAGTAACCACTGCTATAGAGTGTAAACCTACAGGGTCTATAGTAACCTCTGCTATAGAGTGTAAACCTACAGGGTCTATAGTGACCTCTGCTATAGAGTGTAAACCTACAGGGTCTATAGTGACCACTGCTATAGAGTGTAAACCTACAGGGTCTATAGTGACCACTGCTATAGAGTGTAAACCTACAGGGTCTATAGTAACCTCTGCTATAGAGTGTAAACCTACAGGGTCTATAGTGACCTCTGCTATAGAGTGTAAACCTACAGGGTCTATAGTGACCACTGCTATAGAGTGTAAACCTACAGGGTCTATAGTAACCTCTGCTATAGAGTGTAAACCTACAGGGTCTATAGTAACCGCTGCACATTGATACAATGTGTGTCTTGAATGACAGCCCTGACGTTGATACAAAGTTTCTTCCTGTCCATCAGTTCCACAGTCTGACGTCTCTGAGGCTGGAGGAGGAGGTGGAGCCTGATCCCCAGGTGGTCCCTGGACTCCAGGTGAGGCGGCAGGAGGCGGGGCCTGTTCCCCGGGTGTTCCCTGGGGTCGGAGGTCAGGAGGTCGGGTTCGGAGGTCAGGAGGTCAGGGATCAACCTCAGATGGACCACCCAGAATTACCCAGAACCCACCCTGTCACCAGGCAACACAAGGTAGGTGTTCATAATCCATTAAATAAGGCATAGTTATGAATCATTAGCATATATACAGTTAAAAAGTCAGTTAACTAATAGTTTGTGAGGGATCTATTGGTTAGTGTTACCAAATACCGTGTTTTTCTTTTGCTCTCGTTTTTTTTTCTTTTTTTCTGTAACGATAAAGAAACAACCTGGAACCTTGAGCCTTGAAATATTATTTCAAGGCTCAAGGTTCCAGGTTGTTTCTTTATCGTTACAGGGGAAAAAAGAGATAATATTATTATCTCAGGTGCGTTGGGATATAATAATAATAATAATAATAATAATAATAAAACCAGTACGTGAGTGCTCTCCCTGTGCGCATATCCTAACCCACCCAACATAAACCTCTTATCTCCATATTTTAACTTGAGGGCGCTGTTTTTCCTTATTATTTGGCGATGGGTTCCCAGATTGCTTTGAATGTTATGGAGCAGGGGTAGGCAACCACCTTAGGCCCTCCCCTGGGGAGGGTGATCACTGGCTCACTGGCATAAGTGAGAGAGAGGTTTTTTCTTTTAAAATGTAATATTTAAAAAAGGTTTAGTCAGTTCAATTAAGTCCACGCAAATGACATCCTGCACATAATTCTACATTCATTATCTCCATATTTTAACTTGTTGTGTTTTTTCGTAAATTAATGTCCTACTTCAGGGGTTTTCAACCAGTGATCCGTGGACCACTGGTGGTCCGCGGAGGTATTGCAGGTGGTCCCTGGCCATGCATATTCTTTTTCTTTTTTTTTACTTTTAATAACTTACAGGAGTTCTTACTGTATTGTATGTGTGATATGAAATGTGAGCTCACCATAATCACAGTAAATCCTTAATCATATTCCATCATATTCAAACTAAATCACTGTATTTTACTAGATATTATATTGATATTATAGCTATTTTCTCCAGCTCCCTGTGGTGCATGAACCCCCCACCACTATTGTGTGGGGTGGGTCTATGATGGACCCACCACGCACTATAGTGGTGGTCCCCAGGTTGCTCTTAGTCAGGGTGGTGGTCCCTGGGTCAAAATCAGTTGAAAACCCCTGCTCTACTTGATCATACTACAGCGTCACATAAGAGCATCAAAAGTAGCAGATCTTCAAGCTAGAATCTCTCTCTCTCTCTCTCTCTCTCTCTCTCTCTCTCTAGACGGTCCAGTCAGTGGTCAGTCTGTGTCCAGACGGCTGGACTCACTACAGGAGACATTGCTACCTGCAGGGCCCAGGAGTGGCCACATGGGGCAGCGCTCAGCGGGCCTGTTCACTGCTGTAAGCAAAACATGACGTTTTATATAACCTGACCTTTTACGCATGATTTCAATCGACGGCAGTGTTGTGCCAAGCAGGGACCGCCCACAACCTTTCTTCTGATTGGTTGCAATGAAAGAACTGGCCAATTCCTCTACCATAAGGGGACTTGGGTCAGATTCATATAAGCTCTAAATCCCCATTCTGCCAGATTCCTCTGTCATTTCAGACGGGAAGCGGCCGACGCGCCTCTGTAATTCATCTTCAATGAGAGGCGGGTGATTATTTGGGACGCGCGGAGAAGTTAAGGGGCGGTGAGGCGAGCGGGCGCGGCCCGTGAAATTGCCGCGCAGGCGGCAAGAGCTGGATTGTGGTGAGCTTTTTGTTTTCCCCGCACCGCGCAGGAGGACAGAACAACAATGATCGCGGCGCGATCACCGCTGATCCGAGCGGTAACGCGTGTGTGGACCGCTTACCGCCTGTCACAACTTTTAATAATAATAATAATAATAATAATACATCAGACTTATATAGCGCTTTTCTAGTACCCAAAGTCGCTTTACAAAACAGCTTAAAAACAATTTTATTAGGAGAAAAGAAAACATTAAAAAGGCTAAAAACAAAAGGCTAAGACTTAGAGGAAGAAAGTGAGGTTTGGTTTGGGTTAGGCAGGGAAAGCGAGTCTAAAGAGGTGGGTTTTGAGGGAGGCTTTGAACACGGCAAGAGCGGGGGCGGCTTTGATGTGAGGTGGGTGGGGAGGGTGGGGGGCCGCAACTGAAAATGCCCTGTCTGTCACCCCAGGTGCGTTTTTTTATTTTTTTGGGGGGAAGTCCAGGAGGTTTGCGTCGCCAGACCTGAGGTAGCGGTAGGGGGCGTGGCGGTGGAGGAGGGCAGAGAGGTAGCGGGGGGCCTGGTTATTGAGGGCTTTGTAGGTGGTGATGAGTATTTTGAAATCGATTCTGTGTTTTACTGGGAGCCAATGAAGGTCACTTTTCAGTCATAATGTCTTGAGATCCAATCCCGTTCCCATCGCTGTTTTTTCTTCACATAATTTTGCGATATTAGGCATAATTTCGCCACATTATTATAGGCATAGTTTTAGTGCCTATTACATAGGATTAAGGTTTGGTTTAGGCATAGTTTTTGTGAGGTTAGGGTTAAAGTAACTATTTTCGCCACATTAGGCATTGTGAAGTCTCACAAGGCACAACAGCCAATCAAAGTGACTACTGGCCAATCACAACGCATCATTTCTGGGACTGTTATTCCGCAACTGACCATACTGACCAGGCTTTAACTGTCACACTAAAGGACGTCTTATTTTACACTGACTAACCCGTACCTGCGATGCTCTCTAAGCCATGTCTTAACCCTGATTATATTGGCCTCGGCTGTGTTTTGCGTCCATCAGATCAGACAGTAACCTGGTCAGTGTTCATTCTACCAGAGACACCGCCTGGATGTGGAAGTTTGTGGGAAAGAAACCGTTCTGGATCGGTGAGAAACTCCTTCCTTCTGAAACATCTGATATTCTGTCACACCGAGGAGGCTGCAATTATATTCTCTTCTAAGTCATTATTAAATCCATACATTTATCGATTAATCAAATCATCTAGAAGCTCTATCTAGATGTTCTTTGATACTTTAAAAAATCTTTTATGTTCAATGAATCGTTACTAAGTACTTGAGCCCTATTTTATCCGTATGTACGGCAAAGGTGGTAAGTAAGTACATTTACTCAAGTACGATTTTGAGGTGTGGCTCCCCCAGAGTTAGTGCCGCAGTGTCCTTGAGCAAGACACTGAACCCCTAATTGCTCCCGATGAGCAGGTTGGTGCCTTGCATGGTTTCCTCCGCCATCGGTGTGTGTGTGAATGGGTGAATGTAATACACAATCTATGTAAAAGCGCTTTGGATAAAAGCGCTATATAAATGCACCATTTACCATTTTACCATTACATTATATAACATACATTAACCACTTTAGCCCTATTTTATGCATAGGCTATTGTGATACATAGGCGTTGTGAGCTTGTAGATCTGTTATTTTCAAACGTGTTAGTAGCCTACTTTTACTTTTGGTGCTTTAAGTATATTTTAATGCCAATACTTTTGTACTTTTTCTCAAGTAACATTTTGAGCACAGGGCGTTTAACTTGTAACAGAGTATTTTCATATTGTGGTATTGATACTTTTACTTAAGTAACTAAATTATTATTTATTAGTATTATAGTGAAAGTATATATATATATATATGCTGTAAATGTATATATATATATATACCTTTTTTATTATCGATTAAATCAATTAGTCACATTAACCTCAGCTCTCTCCATTGGGTTCCCAGGTCTATCTGGAGGTCCAGGACGTTGGGGCTGGTCAGACGGACGTCCGCTGACCTTCTCCCAGCTCCAGCAGCCTGGGCCAGATGTCAGGACCTCCTCCTCCTCCTCCTCCTCCTCCTCTTCCCCCTCCTCCTCTTCCCCCTCCTCCCCCTCCTCCTCCTCCTCCTCCTCCTCCTCCTCCTCCTCCTCCTCCTCCTCCTGTGTGCTGGTTCAGAACCCTCGGACCTGGAGCCCCAGAAGCTGCGCCGCCGAGTCTGAGCATCCATACGTCTGCTCTACGGCACCGCCCACTCACTGAGAACACACACACACACACACACACACACACACGCGCACACACACACACACACACACACACACAAACCCACACCCACACACACGCGCACACACTGACACTTAACCAGTGGCGGACAGTAACAGAGTACTTTTACTTAAGTAAAGGACATTTGTTTGAGTATCTGTACTCTCCTTGAGTATTTGGTTGTTTTTTTGCTTTTTTGTTTTTTAAAGCTCATGACTTTGACTCTGACAGTCGTGTCATGATGTTCTAGTTATTGTTTTGGCCACTAAATATTACATATGCTCCATTATATTGTATCTTAATATGTTCCCTTGTGGATGTTCAAAACAGTGTTTCCTACATTTTGCTTTTAATTATTGTTTCAAAAGATTTAACAACAAAACAAAAGAAATCTAAAAAATCTAAATAATTTCATTTAAAAAATAAATCTAATCCATAAATTAGAACAATAGCAGATCTACAAGCTCACAACGCGAGTTGCGAGCTTATTGATCCGCTACTTTCACTACGGTATAAGCATCCCGGGGTAGACATCGGATTTGTCTTTTGGAGTCTGGGGCTAAAAACTGTGGGAACCACGGATTTAATTCAAGATCTTCATGCAAACCGCTGCCCTGCAACATGAATATTGAATGTCCTAACTGTATTGTACTCTGTATTTTTATTTCAATGTTTTTGGTTGTAATAAAATGTTGCAGAAGTGTGTACCATCCCTGATTGGGCAATTATGTGAAAACATGAATTAATTAGTCTAGTGTTTAATTCCTTTAATTAGTTATTGTTTCACAGCCATCCCTGCTTGAACATTTACAGTGAAAACATGTTGTTGAATTGGAATGAAAACCTTCATGGCACATGAAGTAAACTATTTCAACCTCAAGAGGTCAGTCAGCCAGCCAGCCAGCCAGCCATTCAGCCAGCCAGTCAGTCAGTCAGTCAGTCAGTCAGCCAGCCAGTCAGGGTGTGCGGTTACCCTAAACTCAGAGATTAGACGCCTCTGCCCTGCACAGTCAAATAGAAATCACAAGCCTTAATAACAGAAATAGTCTATGTAAGTTTAATTAATTGCAAAACATGACACCCCTCATTCAAAACAGATGGCGAATGCATTCTTCTCTTTATAGGGCCTACACAGGTAATACCACAAACTACCTGTGAGACCTTGATGAATTGAACCTCTCAGCCAGCCAGTCAGTCAGCCAGTCAGTCAGTCAGTCAGTCAGTCAGTCAGTCAGTCAGTCAGCCAGCCAGCCAGCCAGCCAGACAGCCAGAGTGACGCCATTGTGTATTTTACATAATGACATCATCACTGGTTGCTGGTTATTTGCGTTGCTGCTGATGTCCGTGCTGCGCTAATTGTAGCTACTCAGCTGTGTGCTACTGGTTCTAAACGTGGTATTAGTTTCTTTACTTAGGTAAAAAACTAAATTAAATTATGGCAAAATCACTTGCTAAATGTTCAGCTCAAAAGCGTTCATCATTTAACGATCTCAGTATGGTCGACCAGAGAGTGTAGAAAGAGAGTAACAACACGCTTGATCTCGCCGCAAACGGGCTCCTATGGGCTACTGTATGCAAAGACGATTCTGGGTAAAAAATAAGAAAAAAGAGGGATGTAAATGTAACTGTTCATGCATATATTATGCACCTGTCTGTGAACCCTAAACTGAATTCCCTAATAAAAATGTATTATTAAATAAATAAAGTATTACAATTTCAGGGAAGTTTACATAAAAACATAAAACATAAAATCAAGAATGAATATGATTAGTCTCTTACAGGTAGCCTATACAGCATGACCCACACAGAATAATGTAATTGATTGAATACTTATTGATTGAATACTTATTGATTGAATACTTTATTAGCAGTTTGCAACAGAAAAAAAAGCACAGGAAAGTCCAGTTCAATACAAGGTCTGTTAAGAGGATTTTAAACCCAAGAAAGCACTATGGCTTGTTTCCATTGTGGTCCTTTGTACTCAATTCATAGAAACATTAAAGACAGACAAATATACACTGCTATGCAAAACATATCGTATAAACAGTTTGAAAACAAAAAAACTAAATATGTAGCTATATGGCTAGGCTTAGACTCTTACACAACAATACAACGAGATAGAGATAGAGATTTAAAAAAAGCAATAATACTGGACGTAATGACATAAAAAAAAATAAACAAATAATCAAATAATATATATTGATTAATGTATTGAATACTTTACTAGTCAGAAATGTCAACAGCACAGAGCTACAGTCAGACATTAAGGATAAAAGGAAACACTAAACAGTCCTGGAGACTTTTTTTGGTCCAATTGTATTCAATTCATCAACGTAGCATAAAAATGTACATGTCAACAACACATACAAACACTATTATGTACACAGGAAAAAGCAACACACACACACACACACACACACACACACACACACACACACACACACACACACACACACACACACACACACACACACACACACACACACCAGTAATCTCTCAGTAAAAGCCATAGTTATAATATATGATCAAAGCTCAGTAACATCATAAGGTATATTTACAGAGAAAGGAGGGGGTGGGGTGGGGGTGTACTACCAAGGTGTTTTACTAAGCCTGTTTATATTTCAACCAGTGGTGTAAAGTAACTAAGTACATTTACTCAAGTACTGTACTTGAGGACAATTTTGAGGTATGTTTACATTACTGGATTATTTTCCAATTTTCAGTACTTCTACTCCACTACATCTCAGAGGAAAATATTATACTTTTTACTCCACTGCAATTATGTTACTTTGTAGATTTTGATTATTATTACAAAACATACATTAACCACTTCAGCCCTATACATTTCAGCCATTTGAAAATAGCAGATCTACAAGCTCACAGTGCGTGGCGATGCGACACATCTAAAATATTCTAAAGATTTTTTATACATTTTGAACTTGTGAAATGGGACATTCTGCATAATACTTTTACTTTTGGTACTTTAAGTATATTTTGATGCCGATACTTTTGTACTTTTTACTCAAGCACATTTTGAATATGGGACTTCTACTTGTAACAGAGTATAATGTATAATCTACATTGCAGTATTGATACTTTTTAGTAGAGGCCAGTCCCATGATGTCAGCACACTTTGATGTGACATTAATGACATTCAGGCATCTCCATATATGGGCATAAAAGGGACACACAGAAGCAATAGGGCATAACAGTGGCGGTCATTTTCTGGTTCCACTTCAAAATATTTATATCAATTATTTTAAGCCTAGAACCAAGCCATCCAGGGTCCTGGTGAATCATGACCATAAAACGTTTAATTCTGTGATTTTTTTTATTTTTTGAAAACGGCAAAACAAAGGGTATTTATTAAATATAATATATCATATGATTAAATATAAAATAAAAACAAATCACAGAAAAAAATGTTTTATGGTCATGATTCACCAGGACCCTGAATGGCTTGGTTCTAGGCTTAAATGAATTGATATAAATATTTTTGGAAATGTCAATGGGAAAAATGCATTGACTATTTTGAAGTGGAACCAGAAAATGGCCGCCACTGCTATGCCCTATTCACTTCATCAGGCCAGGTCTTCTACATAGCCAGCCTTCTATTGGCGAATAGTGACAAAGCCCTGAACCGGAAGTTTACGGAATGCATTGGAGTCTATGAGCGTTTGTCACTATTTCCAGTTTACATGAACCATGAACCATTTACCATGTGACCGGCTCTGTTTTCTGCCCCGGGGTTGGTGTAACTCTCTAATAAATGGCTCTGGTTTATAGATACTATAGATGTCAGTCGGTGTGTTGATCAGCTGGGGATGTCGGGTTGGCAGATTTTGAGGAAGCCAAATTCAGCAGAAGTTGACAAAGGTGGCGATCGTCTTCACGAAGTGCATCGATCA
>NC_137607.1:2480270-2485270 GCF_963280865.1 Gymnoscopelus braueri
ATATATTAATTAGAGGGGAAAAAATACTTTTAAGAGATATTGAAAATAGCAGATCTACAAGCTCACAACATGTCTTATCGCGACGTGTTGTGAGCTTGTAGATCTGCTTTTTTCACATGTTTGGGTCCTGGAGTCAAATTTTTCTTTTGGGTCTCGAGCTAAATGGTTTGGGAACCCCTGCAGTACAAGCCCCTCCAAAAATATATTATATATTTATATTATAAATATATATTGTATATCCTATAAGGCCGTAACAGGGTTCCTGGCCCTGTTTTCTTTCCCCTTCTTCTTTTTTTTACATTCAAACAAACATCATGTGAATACGTTAGGTTATAGAATGTAAATCTTGTCTCACAAAATGTCTACAGGTGCATTTTTGACCCACAAATGCGTTTCAACCTCACAACTGTGTTTGCTTGCCCATCCAACCGAGTCTTAATCCGGCCCTGTGTCCTGCTTGTGGTTGGTGTAAAGAAATCAAGTACATTTACTCAGGTACTGTACTTAAGTGCAATTGTGATATACTTTTTACTTTACTTGAGTATTTCCAGTTGCAGATACTTTAAACTTTTACTTCACTACATCTCAGAGGAAGATATGATTGGTTGAAAGACTGACCGTGCTGCAGTGGGAGGTACACGTCATCAGGTGTCGCACGATTGGTCGTCTGGTCTGGAGCCGGGTCCTGATTGGGTCCCTCAGATTGGATGGGTCTGTAATTAAAAGTATATATTATTATCATAAAATAAATAGAAAACCAGATGGAATCTACTGCTGTGATGTATGAATACTGAACTTACGTGATGTAAGACGGATCTGGAAATTAAACACAAATAAATAAGTTGTATTATCAATATATATCTTTTACCAATTAAGAACATACAGGTATGCATGTTTGTTTTGAACAATGTGGCGTCAATGTCACATTAAAGGGCAAGACCACTGTGGTAGAGGTTTTATCATGGCCACCTTGCCATGATAAAAGGTGGGCAAAAATCAAAAATAGTTGCTCCATTGACTGGAAATTGATCATTAAATTGATCATCATCGTTAAATTAGTTGTAACTGTAATTGTATTCTTGCTCTGTAAAGCACTTTGAGCTGCATGTCATGTCATGAAAGGAGCTAAACAAATAAAGTTTATTATTATTATTATTATTATTATTATTATTATTAAATAAAAATGTCAACTTGCTATTTTTATTTAGGGCTTATCAAGGTGACGACATGTAATATGATATGAAATAAAGACACAATGAAAACAAAATGTAAAAAGTCCAAACTCCATAGATGCTTGCGTCGCCTAAAGTTAAACAAATAAGCATTAATGTGGCGCTTATTATTGTTATTTCAAACAGACAGGTTTCACAGACGTCAATGTATTTACAGTTAAGACATGAATATTTAAAAGAATATTATGTTCTTTTCTTTTTCTTTTTGATAAGATCTAAATGAATGTAGGAACATAATGTCCTTGTCAGAAGAACTTGTCAGAAGAACTTGTCAGAAGAACTTGTCAGAAGTGTCATGAATCAACCTGATTGGTTGAAAAAGACTGACCGTGCTGCAGTGGGAGGTACACGTCATCAGTAGCCCCACTTTGATTGGTCCTCGGGTGTGAAGCTGAGCCCTGATTGGCTCCCTGAGACTGGACGGGTCTGTAATTAAAATGTATTATATTTAGCAGAAAGTTAGCAGAAAACAAGATATTGCTGTCATGTAGATCATGAGGGTAACTAAGTACAGTCAACAGGGGGCTGGGGACCCCTAGGGGGTCCTCAGAGTTACTACAGGGAGGCCCCCACATCTTTTTTTTTTACAGTAACCTCCTGAACTCTAGCATCTCTATTCTGGGGGAGAACATTAGCTGAAAATAGCCGATCTACAAGCTCACAATGAGTCACAGCGTGACGTATTGTGAGCTTGTAGATCGGCTATTTTCTGCAAATATTTGGTGTAGAGGGAAAAAAGAGCACACCAAGTACAGAGCCAGAGGTCAAGTTTAATGAGTATTAAGGAGGCATGAGCTTCAGCTTGGGCTCTCCCTAGGCTGGCAGAGGGAGAGTAGCGCCCAGGATTACATAGGCAATTGGCACTGGGTGAAAAAATATGGGTTACAAAATCGTGGGATAAAAAGGGTTTAAGTGGTTAAATATCTGAAAATACACATTACCATGAATCCAACATATTAATAAAAAAGATTGTGTGTAAACAAACAAACAAACAAACAAACAAACAAACAACAACTTACATTCTCACAACACTGATGACAGTGTCTGTCAAACAAGTCTATGAATCTATCTATGAATCTATGAAAAAGTTTAATCTGCAACACAATGTCATGTATGTAGTGGGGTGGGGGTCCCTGCTTCATCTCTCTCTCAGCTAAGGGGTCCCTGCTTCATCTCTCTCTCAGCTAAGGGGTCCCTGCTTCATCTCTCTCTACACTAAGGGGTCCCTGCTTCATCTCTCTCTCAGCTAAGGGGTCCCTGCTTCATCTCTCTCTCAGCTAAGGGGTCCCTGCTTCATCTCTCTCTCAGCTAAGGGGTCCCTGCTTCATCTCTCTCTCAGCTAAGGGGTCCCTGCTTCATCTCTCTCTCAGCTAAGGGGTCCCTGCTTCATCTCTCTCTCAGCTAAGGGGTCCCTGCTTCATATCTCTCTACGCTAAGGGGTCCTTGACCTGAAAAACCTTGACGACCCCTTATGTAGATGAATAAACATATAGATGAATACTGCACTTACCTGACACAACATAGATCTGTAAATACAAAGAGAAAAAAGGTCACACATGGAGTAAGTTGTATATAAATCTTTACTCCTTTATAATTGCTGTTGTTATCCTCAGTATGTTATGTGGAGAGCTTCTCAATGATCATCTAGATGTAATCAATGTAATGTAATCTAGATGTAATCAATGTAATGTAATCTGTATGTAATCAATGTAATGTAATCTAGATGTAATCAATGCAATGTAATCTAGATGTAATCAATGTAATGTAATCTAGATGTAATCAATGTAATGTAATCTAGATGTAATCAATGTAATGTAATCTAGATGTAATCAATGTAATGCAGTTGTTACCTTTAGATTTAGTGTATCTACACAGCAGGATCAGGCAGATGGTCAGTAGAATCAGAAGTCCCACAGTCAGACCCACAACTAGAGCTACAGGTGGAGGAGTGTGTTCTGCTACAGGTGGAGGAGTGTGTTCTGCTAAAGGTGGAGGAGTGTGTTCTGCTACAGGTGGAGGAGTGTGTTCTGCTACAGGTGGAGGAGTGTGTTCTGCTACAGGTGGAGGAGTGTGTTCTGCTACAGGTGGAGGAGTGTGTTCTGCTAAAGGTGGAGGAGTGTGTTCTGCTACAGGTGGAGGAGTGTGTTCTGCTACAGGTGGAGGAGTGTGTTCTGCTACAGGTGGAGGAGTGTGTTCCACAGATCCAGTCACTGTTAGTGAAGAGAGGTTGTTATAAACTGTTAAACATGGAATACCTCAAACATGTTGATTATAGTTGTTTATTACACGGCTTGGTTGAATGCTTCATTCTGATTGGTCAATCACTGCATTCAGCGGTGTGTTATTTCTTGATAATGACCAACGAGCTCAATAACAGAATGCTGTCTGATCAGAGACTCAGAGCACCTGCTCATATCAACCTGTCTAATCAAAGACTCAGAGCACCTGCTCATATCAACCTGTCTAATCAAAGACTCAGAGCACCTGCTCATATCAACCTGTCTAATCAAAGACTCAGAGCACCTGCTCATATCAACCTGTCTAATCAAAGACTCAGAGCACCTGCTCATATCAACCTGTCTAATCAAAGACTCAGAGCACCTGCTCATATCAACCTGTCTAATCAAAGACTCAGAGCACCTGCTCATATCAACCTGTCTAATCAGAGACTCAGAACACCTGCTCATATCAACCTGTCTAATCAAAGACTCAGAGCACCTGCTCATATCAACCTGTCTAATCAAAGACTCAGAGCACCTGCTCATATCAACCTGTCTAATCAAAGACTCAGAGCACCTGCTCATATCAACCTGCGCTGCTTGATTTGATGCTGTAGCCAACATGACAGCCATGTAAACACACACACACCATGTCATTTATGTTGCTCTGAAGAATGTTTTTGAAAACATTTGAAGCAAGAAATAGACGATGCAGTAACCAAATATTGATTCTATTTGATCATCCCTTCATTGTTTTCCATGGTGACCGTGTCCGCCCAGCGCAACACACAGGAATACTTTCATTACCTTAAGCAAGGAAATACTTTGTTTTGTTGTTACTTTTGGGTCAATTTATTTATTTGTAATAAGCGGGATAATTGACACCGCGCCGGTACACAACCCAACCATCTTCCTGAAGCCTAACCCTCAAAATGGTATGTATTTGGCCACAGACCCCCATCTCAAATATGTTGTTCCAGGGACCCCCTGAAGCAAAGATTTTAGTTACAAATGTTCGCTTAAAATATATATATTTATTTAAAGGTTTGCATTTTTTTTTTTTTCATACATTTTTTTTTTTTTCAGGGTGGCACTCGGTGCCGCACTATGAGCTTGTAGATCTGCTATTTTTGAATAGCCAAAGTATAAAAGGTTAAAGTGGTTAAAATTATTATGATGCTGTATTAACACATTTTGCTGGGGACCCCCTGGAACCCACTCAAGGACCCCTGGGGGTCCCCGGTACCCACTTTGAGAACCATACCATACTGCATCCATGACCACAACACTGAGTCTTTCACTTTCACCTTTTATGCGTTATATTATTAAAATAAATATGTGTTGTATTATAACAATTAAAACACATACATACTTACAAAGGTCAATCTGAGATCAAATATAGGTTCAGACTGATAAAACATGTTGGTCCAACACAGCAAAGATTCAATGAAATACTGGACTTCCCTCTTGACCTCAGAAGGTCAAGCACAGAGGTCACTCACAGTGTCAGCTGACCTCATCTTTTCACTGTAGTCTGCATTGACTGGTC
>NC_137607.1:2490270-2495270 GCF_963280865.1 Gymnoscopelus braueri
TGGCTTACACAAAGGTTTCCACTGTAAATAACCTAAAGATTTAACACCATATTTAGCCTACAGGATTCTAAGGAAAATATGAATTATGAAATTCAATAAACAAAATGTTGTGAGTGTAATGCATGGGATAACTTTTTACTTTACCATTACATACATGAATATCACCTTTGCAGCAGGTGCTTTTTCCACAACAGTTGTTTACATGTGAAGCACCTCTATGTCTTGCAGAATCGCTAATTCATTCATTTTTGTACCTACAGTAAGTGGGACAAATCTAATATCATGCAGGTTCCACCCTCAGTTCATGTAGTCCGTAAACTAGGACCAGTGGTGGAAAAAGTACTCAAATGTTTTACTTAAGTAAAAGAACCAATACTGCAATATAGAAATAAAGTAAAGTAAAAGTCCAGAATTCAAAATCTACTTGAGTAAAAGTACAAAAGTAGTGGCATCAAAATGTACTTAAAGAACCAAAAGTAAAAGTACTAAAACGTTTGAAAATAGCAGATCTACAAGCTCACAACGCGCCGCGTTGCGACGCGTTGTGAGCTTGTAGATCTGCTATTTTCAAATAGCCTAGGTATAAAATAGGGCTAAAGTGGTCAATGTATGTTTCATAATGTCATAATGTATATCTAAAAAGTAAGTAACTAAAGTTTGCAAATAATTGTAGTGGAGTAAAAGTATAATATTTGCGACTGAGATGTAGTGGAGTAAAAGTGGAAGTATTGGAAATTGGAAATACTCATGTAAAGTACAAATACCTCAAAATCATACTTAAGTACAGTACTTAAGTAAATGTACTTAGTTACTTTCCACCACTGACTAGGACCCCACATTTACCATCTGGGGTAATAATTATCATAGTGATTTTTGGGAAGGTATACAATACACCCCTAGTTCTAGAGAATATGTGATAGCATTGCAGCGGTGCTAGCTGTCTGTGTTATCACTCCATCCATTCATACCCCCATGCCAAAACACACTTTTAAACATTATAGAGAGAACCGAATGAGGCATTCCACTTCAAACTGACTGTTTTATCTCATTATTGAGCCTCTCTCTTTGGAAAATGGTGGGCAAAGCTCAGACAATATGTTTTTCAGAAAGGTTGTTAAAATTAGCAACTCTAGAAATATCTATATATATTGACTATATATTACTCAAGGTGTATTTCTGTTTTCATGAAAGGTGTTGAGGCAAGTTCACACCAATGCAACTTGTCGCAACTTGCAACCAGTTGCAAGACATTTCAGCGGTTTGGACTGAGCGGTAGCAGGCCTGTGCCTTTGGGGAAATGGTTGCAAGTTGTTGCAAATATTGCAGTTGCACAATTGTGCTGCGAGTCATTGGAGTGGACTAACTTACACAAAGGTTTCCACTGTAAATAACCTAAAGATTTAACACCATGTTTGGCCTACAGTATTCTAAGGAAATTATGAATTATTGTGTTTATTGAATTATGAAATTCAATAAACAAAATGTTGTGTGTGTAATGCATGGGATAACAAGCAGGTGCTTTTTCCACAACAGTTGTTTACATGTGAAGCACCTCTATGTCTTGCAGAATCGCTAATTCATTCATTTTTTGACCTACAGTAAGTGGGACAAATGGAATATCATGCAGGTTCCACCCTCAGTTCATGTAGTCCGTAAGCTAGGACCCCACATTTACCATCTGGGGGGAATAATTCTCGTAGTGATTTTTGGAAAGGTATACAATACACCCCTCGTGCTAGAAAAGATGAAGAATATTGCAGCGGTGGTAGTTTTCTGTGTGTAACCAATCCATTCATAACCCCATGCCAAAACACACTTTTCAAATGTAGCCTATACCTGTACATAGAACCGAAGCGTTCTACTTCAAACTGACGATTCTCTCTTATTATTGACCCTCTCTTTTTGAAAAACGGTGGGCATAGCTCAGACTATATATGTTCTCTATTACTGGCAGTGACAACATAGTGACCATACATTACACAAGAGGTACTTCTGTTTTCAATACGTTACACAAAGGTTCCTCTGTAAGTAAAGATGCAATACCATGATTACATAGAATCTAATGAAATTATTACATTCAATAAACTAAATATAGCCTAATGTAAGTGTGTAAGTAATGAATTCTATAAATGCCTTCTAAATCCTAACAGTTCTCTGAAAAAACATGTTGCTATAAATATAAAGCTATAAAGTCTAAAATGACACTGATGGGTTAACATTACATACTGTACATGAATATCACCTTTGCAGCTGGTGCTTTTTTCACCTCTAAGGCTGGCAAACATTGGTAACTCATTCATTCATTATTGACTAAATATTAAGAATCGATCATGCAGCAGGTTCCAGCCCCAGTTCATTTAACCCTTTGAGACCTGGAACGCATCTGTGTCATTTTTTTATTTGAGCTAAAAAAACATTATTTTACACTTTGGCTATTCAAAAATAGCAGATCTACGAGCTCATAGCGCGGCACCGAGTGCCGCGCTAAGAGCTTGTAGATCTGCTATTTTTGAAAAATTTAGAAAATGTGTGCAAATTAATATATTTATATTATTTTAAAGCGATCATTTTTTACACAAATCTTTGCTTCTGGGGGTCCCTGGAACAACATATTTCGAGATGGGGGTCGGCGGCCAAATACATATCATTTTGGGGGTCCTTGACATGAACAAGTTTGAGAACCACTGATATAGAAACATTTAGGATTTAGGATTTAGGAGACATGTAGAATCGGCTTCGGGTCTTAAAGGGACACTTCACCCCAAAAAAAACTTTGTTTCAATGGATTAGTCACCCCATGGAGACTTGAATTCATGGATATTTTTTTTTCATTTTTTGTCTCATTCCTAAGACAATAATTTGATGACCGGCAGGCGGCAGCGGTTCCGGTAGGAGACACAACGACTCGTTGTGTCTCCTACCGGAATCCATTGAAAAACAGTTTTTTTTGGGTGAAGTGTCCCTTTAATGGGTTAAGCCAGGACCCCAAATTTGGGCCACCACCGGTACCATCTGGGGGGAATAATTCTCATGGTGATTTTTGGAAAGGTATACACGCACCCCTAGTGCTAAAAAAATATGTCATAGTATTGCATAAGGAAATGTATTATGAAATTCAATACATCAAATTTAATGTAGGTGTGTAAATAATAATAGCATTTATTTTACCATTACATATTTGCAGCAGCTTTTCACCACCAATTGTTCACATGGCAAAATCACTAACCCACTGTACCACTGTACTATTTGCAAAAGGTTAATAAAGTATTCAATCAATAAAACAATCATTTAAAAAAACATTCACTTTACCACTTTCCCCTCGTGCCAAACACATTCACGATCCTCTCTATCCCAAACCAGTCAATAATATTATTTTCGCCGCAACCACACTTTGCAATTTCCCAGAATTGCGAATATTCTAGTTACTAGTTACTTTGTAGATTTTGATTATTATTACAAAACATACATTAACCACTTCAGCCCTATACATTTAGACTTGAAAATATGAAAATATATTTCTTAAAAAATTCTGTCTGTCTGTCTGTCTGTCTGTCTGTCTGTCTGTCTGTCTGTCTGTCTGTCTGTCTGATCCATGCCATGGACCACCACCATCATCATCATCATCATCATCCTCATCATCAATCATCATCAATCATCATCATCATCATCATCAATATCATCATCAATATCATCATCATCATCATCATCATCATCATCATCATCATCATCATCATCATCATCAATATCATCATCATCATCATCATCATCATCATCATCATCATCATCATCATCATCATCATCTCACCTTTGTGAGTTTTAGAACAAACAAGTGTATCTCTGTGCAAGCGGCTATTTTCAGTGATACTGAAACATGTCTTTTAGCTGCAGTGGTAAAACGGATGCATCAGAGGAAATATAATGCTCTGTGTTTTTTAGGTTTGAAAACAGCCCTCTGTCCTCTGCTCCAGACCTCACTATGAACAGATATGACACTAGTATGTCACAGAGACTTACCCCCCAATCCAACCCTTGACTCTGAGTGCCAAGCAGGGAGGCATTGGGTCCCATTTAGTCTTTGGTATTGACCCCACAGATCTCCGAAACTCAGTACCTTAACCTTCGTTAGGCTTAATTCTAACCCTAATATACATATAATTAAAGACATCATTCTAACAGGGCCTAGTGAGGTAAATTCCTCATCTTGTCTTCATGATTAAATCCTACTAACTACAAATGGCGGTGTCCGTTTTGCATGGGGTTTTCACTGGGCGACGGAGAAGGATCTTCGCTATGTTTACAAACAGTTTAGAGCTCAATCTTAAGGATTTTAACGAGGTCTATGGCGACGTGAAAAAAACAAAAAACAACAATAAAACGCTGGCACTGTTAAGTACATTATGAGATTAAACGCTGGCATGGAATGTGTTAAGGTAATGAAAGTATTCCAAGAGCGTTTTTTTTCTTTTCGTTTCTAATGTTTTCAAAAACATTCTTGAGAGCAACGTTTAGTTGTAAATGACGTGGTGTGTTTTTTTACATGGCTGTCATGTTGGATACAGCATCAAAAAGAAAAATAAATAAAGCAGCATAAAATAAAACCAAGCAGCGCAGGTTGATCTCTTTGTCTTTGATTAGACAGAGGTCTGTTATTGAGCTCATTGGTCATTATCCAGAAATAACACCACTGAATTCAGGGATTGACCAATCAGAATCAAGCATTCAACCACGTCGTATAAACAAGAGGAAAGAATAAATCAAGTTAATTTGACTTGATTTTTTTTAATTGATTATTAAATTATTATTATTTATTCAATATTGTATTCTTATAAATCATTATTTATTAAACATTGTTGTTGTCTAGTGTCCCCTCCACAACCCAACCATCTTCCAGAAGCCTAACCCTTACCCTACTGCATCCATGAGTCTTTCACTTTCACTTTTTATTTGTTATATTATACTAACAAAAAATCCAAGCCTATGCCAATACCAAACAAAGGTCA
>NC_137607.1:2502770-2507770 GCF_963280865.1 Gymnoscopelus braueri
TTTAAAAACATTTTCCATGTTTATGTTTAAAATAAGATGCACGCACGCACGCACGCACGCACGCACGCACGCACGCACACAGTGAGAGACACACACACACACACACACACACACACACACAGTGAGACACACACACACACACACAGTGAGAGACACAGATGCACGCACACACACACACACAGTGAGAGACACACACACACACACACACACACACACACACACACACACACACACACACACAGTGAGACACAGATGCACGCACACACACACACACACACACACAGTGAGAGACACACACACACAGTGAGAGACACACACACACACACACACACAGTGAGAGACACAGATACACGCACGCACTTACGCACGCACGCACGCACGCACGCACGCACGCACGCACGCACGCACGCACGCACGCACACGCACACACACACACACACACACACACACACACACACACACACACACACACACACACACACACACAAGAGAACACAAAACCTCTCCATGTAGAAAATATGAAATAAACACCATAAACATGATGAGGTTTTAACATGAAAGATTCTTTAAGAGACTAAATAAATACATAAATAAAGCATGTAGGTGATGTGCTGAACGTACCATCAGTCACAGTGATGTGAACAGAGTTACTCTTTCCCTCTGAAGACTCACACCAGTAAACACCTGAGTCTGAAGGGAGCATGATGACAAGACATGCTGTGGTGGTGATATCCCCACCATAACCAACATGACCATAACCATCATTATCACCACACTGTGAGGTGATGTTTCTGATGGTGGTCCTCTTCACTGTCCAGACAGTAGAGTCAGACAGTCTGTCCTCACAGATCATAGCGACCCACTCATATCTAAAGAAGTGTGTTCTTTCAGGTCTGAGTGTGAGAGAGGCTGTGGAGCAGAGATGGAGAAGAAAGATGATTTCCTGATCATGTTGTTGATAATATTATTATCTATTTATTATTAGTGTTCCATTGATAGTTGTGTTTTATGAAGACAAACACACTCACCTCTCATCACTTCACCACTGTTCTGACCTTCTGCTGAGAAGACCACTAGAGAGAGAGAGAGAGAGAGAGAGAGAGAGAGAGAGAGAGAGAGACAGAGAGAGAGAGAGGGAGAGAGAGAGGGAGAGAGAGGGGGGGTCAGAGGAAGAGGGGGCATTTTCAGAATCAGAAATATTTTGCACATTGTGTTAACATGTTAACATGTTAACATGTTAACATTAATGCTAGTTAATGTTAAAGGTGTAGTGAAATGAAAAATATGTTTTTCACACTTTTAGAGCATATCCGTGGTCATCATATGGGCATACCTAACAATAGATGCCACATTTTTGTGTATTTTTATATCTAAAGTCCCTAAAAAGCCAATCTTAATTACTTCCTGTATTAAAACGAAAACGTGCTGCGTGATGACATAACGTGATGACATAACGTGATGACATAACGTGATGACATAACGTGATGACATAAAGCAGCCTTCATGAATATAAATGAATCTTGATTACATGCACCTGTTTGATTCCCATAGCTGCACGTTCTTCAAACACAGCTGATTTTAATTACAGAGATACTCCGTTTTGAATCTCATTGAAGATGAGTGTATTACTCATTTTAAACTTCATCTGCACACTAAAATATGTATCTGAAAACATTACAGGTTAGAAATAAGCCAGGTAGTAGCAAACGTGCTTCACTGGCCGTCTCTCTCTCACTTGTAAACAAACACTAGCCGTGTTGCGCACGGCTGAAGTGATTGAGATCCAACGTCCCATAGCCTGAAGGGATGGGACCTTCTGATTGGTTTAGAGTCGGTTGAGCCGACGTTTCAGACTGAACCTTCAAAATAAAATGACCGAAAATGTCACTGCAGTGCGCCTTTAAAGAGGAGAGAAATAAAGAAATTCAATCTTGCTCTGATATGTTGAAGGTAAAAACTGAACCAGATATTAAAGCTGGTACTTCTGTCAAAGTAAGAGTATCTCCTGTTTCTGTAGCGTGAGACAGCTTGATGTACAAGTCTGCCCCCTACTGGACATGATGTACAAGTACTGGACATGACACTAGAATGACTGAGACCTTTGTAAAGTAATTGCTTCTGGAAAATAAAAGAAGACATTTCACACATTGTTTTCTGTTGTGTTGCTTTTCCATGTGTACGTTGTATAAGTTTATTGAGCTATCTAAAGAGCACAAAGTACAAGATACTGCAGAGACAGAAACCAGTGTTGCCATGTCCACTTATTATAAGCGACTTTGGGCTTATTCTTCTGTGAAGTTGCTTGTAAATATTGGTAGTTGAGGGTTGCGGTTTTTGGGGCTTTTTTCTAAAGTGTAGTTGATTATTTGGCCTTGCTTCACAATTTTTAAAAATATTTTAACCAGTGGTTCTCAATTATTTGTATGTCATGGACCCTGCAAATGAATATGTATTTGTCCCTAACCCCCCCATCTGAAAATGTTTTGTGCCAGGGAGCCCCGTACCAGATTTGTGTTGTTCACAAATCCTCAAATATATATATATTTTAAAAAGACAGCAGATCTACAAGCTCACAACGCGCAGCATCGCGACGCATTGTGAGCTTATAGATCGGCTATTTTCAATATATACAGTATAAAGGTTTAAAGTGCTCATAATGGCCTAGTGCAGGTCTTCAACAGGGTTTCGCGACTCCTAGGGGGTCCGCGGAGGTACTGAAGGGGGTCCGCGAAATTGTTGCTTGATTAGACAATTAAAAATATATATATATATTTTGTATTTATATTTTTTCAAGAATGTCCATTTGTCTTCAAATATTTTAAAAACATGTTTATGTTTAAAATAAATCATGATTTTGTCCATTTTTAATAGCTTGTAGGCTATACATGATTATTGTGCAATTGACAGATTGTTGTTGTTCTCAGTTAATGGTATGTTTATAAATGGTAGTACGGCCACCCTACCTTCTACCTTGTACATGTATGTTTAAAATAAAAGCATGAATATATGAATCTGTCTATTATTTGACTGACTGACTGACTGACTGACTGACTGCTGACTATGAGATTCAATTCAAAGAGGCCTCACAGGTAGTTTGTGGTACTATCTGTGTAGGCCCTATAAAGAGAAGGTGCATTCGCCATCTGTTTTGAATAAGGGGTGTCATGTTTTGCAATTAATTAAACTTACATAAACTATTTATGTTGTTAAGGCTTTGTGAATTCTATTTAAAATAAAGTATAGTTTTGGACCTTGACAGAGGCGCGCCGACTCAGACCTTGAGGCCAAGGAGTCGCGCCCGAGCGCCTCCAGGCGCGAGTGCCCGCGGCGACCGGCCGATGGTCTGCTAGTCGACTCAGCGCCGTCCGAGTTATGTACCGATAGGCACAGAATCGTAAATAATATTGGTGGGGACTGCGTTTGCCCCACTAACTGTGTAATTAAACTTACATAAACTATTTCTGTTTTAAAGGTTTGTGATTTCTATTTGACTGTGCAGGGCAGAGGCGTCAATTCTCTGAGTCATGGTAACCGCATACCCTCCATAAATATTGATTCTATTTGATCATCCCTTCATTGTTTTCCATGGTGACCGTGTCCGCCCAGCGCAACACACAGGAATACTTTCATTACCTTAAGCAAGGAAATACTTTGTTTTGTTGTTACTTTTGGGTCAATTTATTTATTTGTAATAAGCGGGATAATTGACACCGCGCCGGTACACAACCCAACCATCTTCCTGAAGCCTAACCCTCAAAATGGTATGTATTTGGCCACAGACCCCCATCTCAAATATTTTGTTCCAGGGACCCCCTGAAGCAAAGATTTTAGTTACAAATGTTCGCTTAAAATATATATATTTATTTAAAGGTTTGCATTTTTTTTTTTCATACATTTCTTTTTTTTCAGGGTGTCACTCGGTGCCGCGCTATGAGCTTGTAGATCTGCTATTTTTGAATAGCCAAAGTATAAAAGGATAAAGTGGTTAAAATTATTATGATGCTGTATTAACACATTTTAATGGGGACCCCCTGGAACCCACTCAAGGACCCCTGGGGGTCCCCGGTCCCCACTTTGAGAACCATACCATACTGCATCCATGACCACAACACTGAGTCTTTCACTTTCACCTTTTATGCGTTATATTATTAAAATAAATATGTGTTGTATTATAACAATTAAAACACATACATACATACAAAGGTCAATCTGAGATCAGATATAGGTTCAGACTGATAAAACATGTTGGTCCAACACAGCAAAGATTCAATGAAATACTGGACTTCCCTCTTGACCTCAGAAGGTCAAGCACAGAGGTCACTCACAGTGTCAGCTGACCTCATCTTTTCACTGTAGTCTGCATTGACTGGTCAGCGGTCATATCAGCCCTATAGGGGTTATACAGCAGCTGGCCAATCAGCACAACCTGTTGTTCTCTTGTTATCACTGCTCAAATAAAGTGTGTGTTTGTGACACAAGGATCTCACCTCTCACATCCAACCTGCTCTCTGGTGACTCTCTAAGGCCAGAGATGAGACACTTGTACAATCCTTCATCAGACTTGTGAACAGTGTGGATGGTCATCTGTCCTGTAGACTCAGTGCTGAGGAGGGCTCCATCTTTATAGAAACCAGCTGGACGCTCAGAGGATGGTTTACGAGTTGTCTTGTTTCTGTACAGGCAGCGCAGAGTGACATCACTTCCTTCCATCACAGGAAGTACAGGCATCGCCAGGATCACACCTCCCCTGCCTGAACAATGATAAATAACATCATAATACTATAACAATAGACTGACGTTACATCACTGTGAACAATGATAAATAACATCATAATACTATAACAATAGACTGAGTTACATCACTGTGAACAATGATAAATAACATCATAATACTATAACAATAGACTGACGTTACATCACTGTGAACAATGATAAATAACATCATAATACTATAACAATAGACTGAGTTACATCACTGTGAACAATGATAAATAACATCA
>NC_137607.1:2510270-2512770 GCF_963280865.1 Gymnoscopelus braueri
TTAATGTTAAAGGTGTAGTGAAATGAAAAATATGTTTTTCACACTTTTAGAGCATATCCGTGGTCATCATATGGACAAACCTAACAATAGATGCCAAAAAAAATGAAAAAAACCCATTTTTGTGTATTTTTATATCTAAAGTCCCTAAAAAGCCAATCTTAATTACTTCCTGTATTAAAACGAAAACGTGCTGCGTGATGACATAACGCAGCCTTCATGAATATAAATGAATCTTGATTACATGCACCTGTTTGATTCCCATAGCTGCACGTTCTTCAAACACAGCTGATTTTAATTACAGAGATACTCCGTTTTGAATCTCATTGAAGATGAGTGTATTACTCATTTTAAACTTCATCTGCACACTAAAATATGTATCTGAAAACATTACAGGTTAGAAATAAGCCAGGTAGTAGCAAACGTGCTTCACTGGCCGTCTCTCTCTCACTTGTAAACAAACACTAGCCGTGTTGCGCACGGCTGAAGTGATTGAGATCCAACGTCCCATAGCCTGAAGGGATGGGACCTTCTGATTGGTTTAGAGTCGGTTGAGCCGACGTTTCAGACTGAACCTTCAAAATAAAATGACCGAAAATGTCACTGCAGTGCGCCTTTAAAGAGGAGAGAAATAAAGAAATTCAATCTTGCTCTGATATGTTGAAGGTTAAAACTGAACCAGATATTAAAGCTGGTACTTCTGTCAAAGTAAGAGTATCTCCTGTTTCTGTAGCGTGAGACAGCTTGATGTACAAGTCTGCCCCCTACTGGACATGATGTACAAGTACTGGACATGACACTAGTATGACTGAGACCTTTGTAAAGTCATTGCTTCTGGAAAATAAAAGAAGACATTTCACACATTGTTTTCTGCTGTGTTGCTTTCGCGACTCCTAGGGGGTCCGCGGAGGTACTGAAGGGGGTCCGCGAAATTGTTGCTTGATTAGACAATTAAAAAAATATATATATATTTTGTATTTATATTTTTTCAAGAATGTCCATTTGTCTTCAAATATTTTAAAAACATGTTTATGTTTAAAATAAATCATGATTTTGTCCATTTTTAATAGCTTGTAGGCTATACATGATTATTGTGCAATTGACAGATTGTTGTTGTTCTCAGTTAATGGTATGTTTATAAATGGTAGTACGGCCACCCTACCTTCTACCTTGTACATGTATGTTTAAAATAAAAGCATGAATATATGAATCTGTCTATTATTTGACTGACTGACTGACTGACTGACTGCTGACTATGAGATTCAATTCAAAGAGGCCTCACAGGTAGTTTGTGGTACTATCTGTGTAGGCCCTATAAAGAGAAGGTGCATTCGCCATCTGTTTTGAATAAGGGGTGTCATGTTTTGCAATTAATTAAACTTACATAAACTATTTATGTTGTTAAGGCTTTGTGAATTCTATTTAAAATAAAGTATAGTTTTGGACCTTGACAGAGGCGCGCCGACTCAGTAGACCTTGAGGCCAAGGAGTCGCGCCCGAGCGCCTCCAGGCGCGAGTGCCCGCGGCGACCGGCCGATGGTCTGCTAGTCGACTCAGCGCCGTCCGAGTTATGTACCGATAGGCACAGAATCGTAAATAATATTGGTGGGGACTGCGTTTGCCCCACTAACTGTGTAATTAAACTTACATAAACTATTTCTGTTTTAAAGGTTTGTGATTTCTATTTGACTGTGCAGGGCAGAGGCGTCAATTCTCTGAGTCATGGTAACCGCATACCCTCCATAAATATTGATTCTATTTGATCATCCCTTCATTGTTTTCCATGGTGACCGTGTCCGCCCAGCGCAACACACAGGAATACTTTCATTACCTTAAGCAAGGAAATACTTTGTTTTGTTGTTACTTTTGGGTCAATTTATTTATTTGTAATAAGCGGGATAATTGACACCGCGCCGGTACACAACCCAACCATCTTCCTGAAGCCTAACCCTCAAAATGGTATGTATTTGGCCACAGACCCCCATCTCAAATATGTTGTTCCAGGGACCCCCTGAAGCAAAGATTTTAGTTACAAATGTTCGCTTAAAATATATATATTTATTTAAAGGTTTGCATTGATTTTTTTTCAGGGTGGCACTCGGTGCCGCGCTATGAGCTTGTAGATCTGCTATTTTTGAATAGCCAAAGTATAAAAGGATAAAGTGGTTAAAATTATTATGATGCTTTATTAACACATTTTGCTGGGGACCCCCTGGAACCCACTCAAGGACCCCTGGGGGTCCCCGGGCCCCACTTTGAGAACCATACCATACTGCATCCATGACCACAACACTGAGTCTTTCACTTTCACCTTTTATGCGTTATATTATTAAAATAAATATGTGTTGTATTATAACAATTAAAATACATACATACATACAAAGGTCAATCTGAGATCAAATATAGGTTCAGACTGATAAAACATGTTGGTCCAACACAGCAAAGATTCAATGAAATACTGGACTTCCCTCTTGACCTCAGAAGGTCAAGCACAGAGGTCACT
>NC_137607.1:2517770-2527770 GCF_963280865.1 Gymnoscopelus braueri
ATACGTGAGAGGGCCGTGTTTTTTTGATTACTTTTTTCATTTATTTTATAAAAATGTTTCATTGTATTTAATTTTTTTCATTTTCCCAAAAAATATTAAAAATAAATGAAAAAAGTTATCGAAAAAACACGGCCCCTCGCGTATTAGGAGGGCAGGGTGAGTAACCAGAACCAAGGACGGGTGTTTTTGATGAATCTAACATGTTAGAAATGGAGTTTGAAGTTATAATGGGTTTGTATAGGAAGGGGGCGTGTCTGATAAAATGAATATCAAATATCTAAATACTGAATCAAGAAACTTAAAAACGGTCTGGGGGGCTCACAAAAGCCTGTGTAGACGATAAAATGACCCAAAGTTTTTTTGAAAGTGAAATATCCCTTTAACAGGAGAGAAATAAAGAAATCAATCTTGCTCTGATATGTTGAAGGTAAAAACTGAACCAGATATTAAAGCTGGTACTTCTGTCAAAGTAAGAGTATCTCCTGTTTCTGTAGCGTGAGACAGCTTGATGTACAAGTCTGCCCCCTACTGGACATGATGTACAAGTACTGGACATGACACTAGTATGACTGAGACCTTTGTAAAGTCATTGCTTCTGGAAAATAAAAGAAGACATTTCACACACTGTTTTCTGCTGTGTTGCTTTACGATGTGTACATTGTATAAGTTTATTGAGCGATCTAAAGAGCACAAAGTACCAGATACTGCAGAGACAGAAACCAGTGTTGCCATGTCCACTTATTATAAGCGACTTTGGGCTTATTCTTCTGTGAAGTTGCTTGTAAATATTGGTAGTTGAGGGTTGCGGTTTTTGGGGCTTTTTTCTAAAGTCTGGATGATTATTTGGCCATGCTTCACAATTTTTAAAAATATTTTAACCAGTGGTTCTCAATTATTTGTATGTCATGGACCCTGCAAATGAATAATATGTATTTGTCCCTAACCCCCATCTGAACATGTTTTGTGCCAGGGAGCCCCGTACCAGATTTGTGTTGTTCACAAATCCTCAAATATATATTTAAAAAAAAAAGATCTACAAGCTCACAACGCGCAGCATCGCGACGTGTTGTGAGCTTGAGCTTGTAGATCGGCTATTTTCAATATATACAGTATAAAGGTTTAAAGTGCTCATAATGGCCTAGTGCAGGTCTTCAACAGGGTTTCGCGACTCCTAGGGGGTCCGCGGAGGTACTGAAGGGGGTCCGCGAAATTGTTGCTTTTTTAGACAATTAAAAAAATATATATATATTTTGTATTTATATTTTTTCAAGAATGTCCATTTGTCTTCAAATATTTTAAAAACATTTTCCATGTTTATGTTTAAAATAAATCATGATTCTGTCCATTTTGAATAGCTTGTATACATGATTATTGTGCAATTGACAGATTGTTGTTGTTCTCAGTTAATGGTATGTTTATAAATGGTAGTACGGCCACCCTACCTTCTACCTTGTACATGTATGTTTAAAATAAAAGCATGAATATATGAATCTGTCTATTATTTGACTGACTGACTGACTGACTGACTGACTGACTGACTGGCTGGCTGGCTGGCTGGCTGACTGACTGGTTGGCTGACAGACTCACACCAATGCAACTTGTCGCAACTTGCAACCAGTTGCAAGACATTTCAGCGGTTTACTTTGGACTGAGCGGTAGCAGGCCTGTGCCTTTGGGGAAATGGTTGCAAATATTGCAGTTGCACAATTGTGTTGCGAATCATTGGAGTGCACTGGCTTACACAAAGGTTTCCACTGTAAATAACCTAAAGATTTAACACCATATTTAGCCTACAGGATTCTAAGGAAAATATGAATTATGAAATTCAATAAACAAAATGTTGTGAGTGTAATGCATGGGATAACTTTTTACTTTACCATTACATACATGAATATCACCTTTGCAGCAGGTGCTTTTTCCACAACAGTTGTTTACATGTGAAGCACCTCTATGTCTTGCAGAATCGCTAATTCATTCATTTTTGTACCTACAGTAAGTGGGACAAATCTAATATCATGCAGGTTCCACCCTCAGTTCATGTAGTCCGTAAACTAGGACCAGTGGTGGAAAAAGTACTCAAATGTTTTACTTAAGTAAAAGAACCAATACTGCAATATAGAAATAAAGTAAAGTAAAAGTCCAGAATTCAAAATCTACTTGAGTAAAAGTACAAAAGTAGTGGCATCAAAATGTACTTAAAGAACCAAAAGTAAAAGTACTAAAACGTTTGAAAATAGCAGATCTACAAGCTCACAACGCGCCGCGATGCGACGCGTTGTGAGCTTGTAGATCTGCTATTTTCAAATAGCCTAGGTATAAAATAGGGCTAAAGTGGTCAATGTATGTTTCATAATGTCATAATGTATATCTAAAAAGTAAGTAACTAAAGTTTGCAAATAATTGTAGTGGAGTAAAAGTATAATATTTGCGACTGAGATGTAGTGGAGTAAAAGTGGAAGTATTGGAAATTGGAAATACTCATGTAAAGTACAGATACCTCAAAATCGTACTTAAGTACAGTACTTAAGTAAATGTACTTAGTTACTTTCCACCACTGACTAGGACCCCACATTTACCATCTGGGGGTAATAATTCTCATAGTGATTTTTGGGAAGGTATACAATACACCCCTAGAGAATATGTGATAGCATTGCAGCGGTGCTAGCTGTCTGTGTTATCACTCCATCCATTCATAACCCCGCATGCCAAAACACACTTTTAAAAGTTATAGAGAGAACCGAATGAGGCATTCCACTTCAAACTGATTGTTTTATCTCATTATTGACCCTCTCTCTTTGGAAAATGGTGGGCAAAGCTCAGACAATATGTTTTTCAGAAAAGTTGTTAAAATTAGCAACTCTAGAAATATCTATATATATTGACTATATATTACTCAAGGTGTATTTCTGTTTTCATGAAAGGTGTTGAGGCAAGTTCACACCAATGCAACTTGTCGCAACTTGCAACCAGTTGCAAGACATTTCAGCGGTTTGGACTGAGCGGTAGCAGGCCTGTGCCTTTGGGGAAATGGTTGCAAGTTGTTGCAAATATTGCAGTTGCACAATTGTGCTGCGAGTCATTGGAGTGGACTAACTTACACAAAGGTATCCACTGTAAATAACCTAAAGATTTAACACCATGTTTGGCCTACAGTATTCTAAGGAAATTATGAATTATTGTGTTTATTGAATTATGAAATTCAATAAACAAAATGTTGTGTGTGTAATGCATGGGATAACAAGCAGGTGCTTTTTCCACAACAGTTGTTTACATGTGAAGCACCTCTATGTCTTGCAGAATCGCTAATTCATTCATTTTTTGACCTACAGTAAGTGGGACAAATGGAATATCATGCAGGTTCCACCCTCAGTTCATGTAGTCCGTAAGCTAGGACCCCACATTTACCATCTGGGGGGAATAATTCTCGTAGTGATTTTTGGAAAGGTATACAATACACCCCTCGTGCTAGAAAAGATGAAGAATATTGCAGCGGTGGTAGTTTTCTGTGTGTAACCAATCCATTCATAACCCCATGCCAAAACACACTTTTCAAATGTAGCCTATTCCTGTACATAGAACCGAAGCGTTCTACTTCAAACTGACGATTCTCTCTTATTATTGACCCTCTCTTTTTGAAAAACGGTGGGCATAGCTCAGACTATATATGTTCTCTATTACTGGCAGTGACAACATCGTGACCATACATTACACAAGAGGTACTTCTGTTTTCAATACGTTACACAAAGGTTCCTCTGTAAGTAAAGATGCAATACCATGATTACATAGAATCTAATGAAATTATTACATTCAATAAACTAAATATAGCCTAATGTAAGTGTGTAAGTAATGAATTCTATAAATGCCTTCTAAATCCTAACAGTTCTCTGAAAAAACATGTTGCTATAAATATAAAGCTATAAAGTCTAAAATGACACTGATGGGTTAACATTACATACTGTACATGAATATCACCTTTGCAGCTGGTGCTTTTTTCACCTCTAAGGCTGGCAAACATTGGTAACTCATTCATTCATTCTTGACTAAATATTAAGAATCGATTATGCAGCAGGTTCCAGCCCCAGTTCATTTAACCCTTTGAGACCTGGAACGCATCTGTGTCATTTTTTTATTTGAGCTAAAAAAACATTATTTTACACTTTGGCTATTCAAAAATAGCAGATCTACAAGCTCATAGCGCGGCACCGAGTGCCGCGCTACGAGCTTGTAGATCTGCTATTTTTGAAAAATTTAGAAAATGTGTGCAAATTAATATATTATTTTAAAGCGATAATTTTTTACTCAAATCTTTGCTTCTGGGGGTCCCTGGAACAACATATTTTGAGATGGGGGTCGGCGGCCAAATACATATCATTTTGGGGGTCCTTGACATGAACAAGTTTGAGCACCACTGATATAGAAACATTTAGGATTTAGGATTTAGGAGACATGTAGAATCGGCTTCGGGTCTTAAAGGGACACTTCACCCCAAAAAAAACTTTGTTTCAATGGATTAGTCACCCCATGGAGACTTGAATTCATGGATATTTTTTTTTCATTTTTTGTCTCATTCCTAAGACAATAATTTGATGACCGGCAGGCGGCAGCGGTTCCGGTAGGAGACACAACGACTCGTTGTGTCTCCTACCGGAATCCATTGAAAAACAGTTTTTTTTGGGTGAAGTGTCCCTTTAATGGGTTAAGCCAGGACCCCAAATTTGGGCCACCACCGGTACCATCTGGGGGGAATAATTCTCATGGTGATTTTTGGAAAGGTATACACGCACCCCTAGTGCTAAAAAAATATGTCATGGTATTGCATAAGGAAATGTATTATGAAATTCAATACATCAAATTTAATGTAGGTGTGTAAATAATAATAGCATTTATTTTACCATTACATATTTGCAGCAGCTTTTCACCACCAATTGTTCACATGGCAAAATCACTAACCCACTGTACCACTGTACTATTTGCAAAAGGTTAATAAAGTATTCAATCAATAAAACAATCATTTAAAAAAACATTCACTTTACCACTTTCCCCTCGTGCCACATTCACGATCCTCTCTATCCCAAACCAGTCAATAATATTATTTTCGGCGCAACCACACTTTGCAATTTCCCAGAATTGCGAATATTCTAGTTTCTAGTTACTTTGTAGATTTTGATTATTATTACAAAACATACATTAACCACTTCAGCCCTATATACATTTAGACTTGAAAATATGAAAATATATTCCTTAAAAAATTCTGTCTGTCTGTCTGTCTGTCTGTCTGTCTGTCTGTCTGTCTGTCTGTCTGTCTGTCTGTCTGTCTGTCTGATCCATGCCATGGACCACCACCATCCTCATCATCATCCTCATCATCATCCTCATCCTCATCATCATCCTCATCCTCATCATCATCATCAATATCATCATCATCATCATCATCATCATCATCATCATCATCATCATCCTCATCATCAATCATCATCAATCATCATCATCATCATCATCATCATCATCATCATCATCCTCATCCTCATCATCATCATCTCACCTTTGTGAGTTTTAGAACAAACAAGTATGACTGTACTTGCTCTGCGCAAGCGGCTATTTTCAGTGATAGTGAAACATGTCTTTTAGCTGCAGTGGTAAAACGGATGCATTTATGCATCAGAGGAAATAAAATGCTCTGTGTTTTTTAGGTTTGAAAACAGCCCTCTGTCCTCTGCTCCAGACCTCACTATGAACAGACATGACACTATATGTCACAGAGACTTACCTCCCAATACAACCCTTGACTCTGAGTGCCAAGCAGGGAGGCATTGGGTCCCATTTAGTCTTTGGTATGACCCCACAGATCTCCCAAACTCAGTACCTTAACCTTCGTTAGGCTTAATTCTAACCCTAAAATACATATAATTAAAGACATAATTCTAACAGGGCCTAGTGAGGTAAATTCCTCATCTTGTCTTCATGATTAAATCCTCATAACGGTAGAATGAAATGGACAAACACCATGAAATAAGTGAATACACTGATAGTACATATTATTATGTGTTTATATTGTACTCACAGAGTAGAAGGTAGATCAATGTCAACTCCATCCTGTGTTGCTGCTCACTGACTGACTGACTGACTGACTGACTGACTGACTGACACAGTGTTAATGACAGAGTTATAACAGTGACAGATCTCCTCCTACTTCTGCTGTTGCGGTGAGAATGAGGACCCTATACTGAAGGAAGTGGTACGCTCATGCACTTATTTCCTGCTGGCTGGCTGACTGACTAGCTGGCTGGCTGACTGACTGGCTGGTTGGCTGGCTGGCTGGCTGACTGGCTGGCTGATTGGGAAAGAAAGTGCACTCACATTTATATTTAAAAATAAGCTAAACTACGGCGCATCAAGGATTTTATTAGGACGGACCTATTTTGGGGTGAAGTCTTTCCGGATTTGCAGTTCCGACCGCCTAGGATAAAGGATAATTCCTTTAACAGGTCCGTTCATGAAAGTCCTTGCGGTCTTGTTTCCAATGAGGGCCTGTGAGCAATTAGGGGTTAAGAGTCTTGCTCAGGGACATATTTCATTTCATCAACACATTTTGATGGCCTGGCCTGGCCTGGCCTGGAATCGTACCTGGGGCAACCAGGGCCGCTGGCTCCCCAGGCCGGCTCACTAACCACTCAGCTATGGCCGCCTGATGACGCACTTGACGCGCCTGCCGCCTGGTGACGTAGGGTTACTTCCGCTCCCGACCGGATCATAGACCCGAAAAGGTATGCCTCCCAGGCTAGCCCAAGGAAATTAGAAAAGAAGGTAGGGTCGGCCTAGGGGGCGGGCCAACGCCATTGCTTGCATGGCAGACGCCATTGATGCGCTTGGGAGCCAAAACTGGAACAGGAAGTTTGGTGAAATGCATTGAAGTCTATGGCAGCCAGCTGGACCAGCTTGTGAACAAACACTATTTCTGAACTATTGTGTCCTTTGTCAGATAATCGGTTCAGGAATATAAAAGAAGACATATCACAGGTTATTATCCAATCAATTATTTTTAGATTGGATTATTTTTAGCACACTGTATAATTTTATTGAGGCATCTAAACAGCAGCATGTATTTGTCTCTGGCAGTGTTGCCAGATTTTGTGAGAGAAATAAGCAACCAGGTCTAGGAAAACAAGCCCAAAAGAAGCACCGGGTGCCGGGGGTCTTCAACGTTTTCCCAAACTGATGGGGAGATGGAGCAGGGACCCCCTACCTCATAGGTTGGGGTGGGGGGGGGGGGCAACATATATTGTATAATTACGTATACTACAATTGTGTTTCATAAACATGTTATTGTGCATCAATACTAAGCTTTAAAAAAAGACAGATTCATATATTCATGCTTTTATTTTAAACATACATGTACTGTACAAGGTACAGTGAGTAGGGTGGCCGTACTGCCATTTATAAACATACCTTAACTGAGACATTAACAACAATCTGTCAATTGCACAATAATCATGTACAAGCTATTCAAAATGCACAGAATCATGATTTATTTAATACATAAAGTGGAAAATGGATGGAAGACAAATTTACATTTTTGAAAAAATAAAATATAAATAAAACACACATATATATATATATATATATATATATATATATATATATATATAAATATTTGTAATTATCTAATTAAGCAACAATTTCGTGGACCCCCCTGCAGTACCTCGCGGACCCCCTAGGGGTCACGGACACTTTAAACCTTGAAAATAGCCGATCTACAAGCTCACAACGCTTCACATCGTGACGCGTTGTGAGCTTGTAGATCTGCTATTTTAAAAGAAAATATTGAAGTAAAAATTGAAATATTTGAGGATTTTTGAGACACTTTAAGTTTAACAACACAAATCTGGTACAGCCCAGGTAGCAAATCATGTCAGATTTCTAGTGTGACGACGTCTCCACGCCCCGCCGACCGGAGCGTCCGCTCGTCGCGACCCGACGTCTCCACGTGACGTCCTTGATCAGCGTTTACCGTGCGCTGCGCCGAGCGCACACCATGCGTAGCGCTGGCGGGCCGGGTGGACCCGCGAGCGGCCGAGTAGTGTGGCGCTGTCGTATATGACCCTTCCCCCCCATATATTGCGAACCCCCCCTCGTATATGACCAATAATAACCAATACAATAAGAATGAATCCTAGGTCACCTTACTTTGTTTTGATCACTAAATAACACCAAGCTTAGGTTCAGGGTGAAAAATAGCAAAAAGAAATCTAATGGGATCCATAAACGTGCTTTATTATGTCCTCACAAGTATGAGTCCTCACAAGTATAGTAATACTGAGAGACAGAGAGACAGAGAGTCTTGTCCTCAACATGGACAGCGTCACACTGGTGCGACAATAGACGCTCACGACACATCGCCACGCATTTCAATGAGCGAGACCCCTTCAGCGTGGGGACAGACCAGCGTTGTCGGTCTATCCCCACGCCCCGCACGCCCCGAAACTACCAGCCTGACGTCAGCGGTCACGCTCAGTTGCTAGCTGGGAGGTCTCCCTGGCACAAAACATTTTCAAATGGGGTTTAGGGACAATTATACATATTAATTTGGGGGGCCATGACATAAAAATTATTGAAAACCACTGGTTAAAATACATTTTAAATTGTGAAGCAAGCCCAAATAATCATCTACACTTTAGAAAAAAAGCCCCAAAAAAACGCAACCTCCAACTACCAATATTTACAAGCAACTTCACAGAAAGATAAGCCCAAAGTCGCTTATAATAAGAGGACATGGCAACACTGGTTTCTGTCTCTGCAGTATCTTTTGTGCTCTTTAGATCGCTCAATAAACTTATACAACGTACACATGGAAAAGCAACACAACAGAAAACAATGTGTGAAATGTCTTCTTTTATTTTCCAGAAGCAATGACTTTACAAAAGTCTGAGTCATTCAGAAATAATATGTAATCTGCCGGCTGGAATTGCATGATAGCGAAAATGACGTAGATGACCTTCTTTATACCAAAGATTGTTAATTTAGCAAGATACACATTCATTCTCCATTGGAGCCACTAGGCGAAGTAGTACACAAATACTACAAATGGTCTCCTAAGTAGGCGTGGTTGTCTTCTCCCCCGACCATATGTGTATATAATATATAAAGGCCCAAGGGCCTATTATTTATTTTATAAAGTAGTATATTTCACCACTATAGACCAGTATGTTTAGCATGAATGTTATGTTTAGCAAAATGTCATGATTCCCAAATCATACCCCATCAACCAAGACAGTTAATAATGGAAAATTATATTATTGAGCATTGGAACACACATTTTATTTACTTTTGAATATGTCCATAATGATTTTCACGGACTATATTCACATATATAATCTCAGTTAATCAGTTTTTAGAACATCTTATAGGGACAGAGCATAGAGTTAAAAAATAAGGGACAGAGCCCTATAGAGCGTCGCAGTTCCCGCCCACTTCCTGTTTTTTTTGGTGCTGGAAGAAAAAACTCAATGCATTTTTCCATTGACATTTCCAAAAATATTTATATCTATTAATTTAAGCCTTGAATCAAGCCATCATGACATGACATGAATCATGACCATAAAACGTTTTTTTCTGTGATTTTTTTTTATTTTATATTTAATTATATGATATACTATATTTAATAAATACCCTTTGTTTTGCCGTTTTCAACAAAAAAAAAATCACAGAATCAAACGTTTATTGTCATGATTCATGTCATGTCATGATGGCTTGATTCGAGGCTTAAATTAATAGATATAAATATTTTTGGAAATGTCAATGGAAAAATGCATTGAGTTTTTTCTTCCGGCACCAAAAAAAACAGGAAGTGGGCGGGAACTGCGACGCTCTATATGTCTCGTCGGTCAGACTGCAGATATCTTCCCAAATCTCGCGAGAGTGTGTTGCTGGGATAGAGAAAAGTCGATAACAAAGTTGATTTTTCCCTCATTTGTGTCTCTAAAAAAAGCAATTTTAGTATGAA
>NC_137607.1:2532770-2574958 GCF_963280865.1 Gymnoscopelus braueri
CAATAATGGTATCGATACAGAGGCTACCATATCCATACGGCTTTAAAAAAAACTAAACATCAGCATCGCTTTTTGCCCGACAGTGACGATATGCATGATTAAATCTTTTGCATGTATCCATCAAAAACATTATTTGTTTGTATTTGTATTTATTTCCTTGCTTTTTGTTTAAATGTTATCAACCAATAACATTGTAATTGATGTCCAGAACACGGGGGAATTGTGTTCCTAATTCCTATAGATGCTCCACAAAGTCACAGTGGATTCCAACCCACAACCAAAGAGTTGAGAATCACTGACACTTGTCTGTCTGTCTGTCTGTCTATCTGTCTCTGTCTGTCTGCAGGGTCTCCTTCCTCACACACGCACAGAGGTACCATCCTCCTCCTCCGTCGCCATGACAACGGAACACACCACAAAGAGACTGGCCGTCTCCATCATCCAGTTCCTTCACGACCAGCTGCATTCTGGGAAACTGAGTTCGGACGCCCAGGAGAGTCTAGAAGGTGAAACCTCGTCTTTACTTTACAACAAGAACCGTGTCGGTCAGTCAGTGACTCTGTTGTGTAGTTATTAGTTACCTTGTCATGATGTCACTGTGACTCCATATATTGGTGAGACGTGAGTTCAATAGATTTAGAAATTGATTTTCCGGGGGCACGGTGGCGCTGTCGCCTCACAGCTAGAAGGTCCTGGGTTCGATTCCCGCCAGGGACGCTGCGGGCGCTGGGGGCGTGTTCTCTCCTCCGCGCCCATACCCTAGGTGGGGTTGGTGAAAGGGCCTTTCTGTGTGGAGTTTGCATGTTCTCCCCGTGTTCCTTAGGGTAGGTACCCTCACAAAAACATGCAGTAATCCTGGTCTCTATACTGCCTCCCCCTGGTCAGCCGGGGCGCCTGATGGAGGGGAAAGGAACTGGTTGGAATAACGTGTTCCTTCCACGCGCTACGTCCATCCAGGGAAACTCCCCCCTGTCAGGTGATAAGAAGGTCAGTTGGCTCTCATGCATTGAAGGAGGCATGAGCTCGGCCCTGGCCTCCCTAGGTTGGCAGAGGGAGTGTAGTGCCCAGGATTACATAGACAATTAGCACTGGGTGTAAAAAATGGGGTTACAAAATCGTGGGATAAAAATTTAAGAAAAAAAAAAGCGATTTTCCTAAATGTTCTCCTTATTGACTTGAGGTCAATACGTTGCTCTTTCCGACCTCTGAATAAAAACCCTGCCGTTTTTGAACAGGCTTTTTGATCCAGTTGGGAAAGTAATTTTCTCAGTCTGGTTCTGAGAAAAGGTTAGAAAGGACGTCAGTTTGTAGTTCTATCACCTCCCTTTCTGAAACCCTGGGAAGGAGCATGCATTGCACTTTACGTCCAACCCCTCATAGTGGACTGGTGGACCAGTCCACTATGAGGGAGAAACCCCTCATAGTGGACTGGTGGACCAGTCCAGTGGTGGGTTCTACCGTCAGATGCTGTGTACGCCGTATACCTTGAGATTTTTTTTCGTCGCCACCGTACACCTTCAAAAACTGTTCAAAACAGCGTTTTTTACATTTAATTCATTATAGACGCGCGCATGCCGTGCGTGTGGGAGGCAGGGAATAAACATAGTATACCTTCATAAAAAAACTAGAACACAACACTGGACCAGTCCACTATGAGGGAGACCGGATGAGACGATGGTGATGCTGTCTGTCTGTCTGTCTGTCTGTCTGTCCTGAGGGACAGTTTGACTGTGCAGCCAACATTGAGCAAACACAGAGGTTACATTTTAATCCATTAAGACCAGAAAAGCATCTGTCATTTTAGATTTCTTTGGCTATTTATGAAAAATCATGAAAATGTGTGCAAATCTTTGAATATATATATTTTTTTAGAAGTGAACATCTTTAACTCAAATCTTTGCTTCTGGGGGGTCCCTGGAACAACATATTATTTTGAGATGGGGGTCCACGGCCAAATACATATCTAAAAATGTGTTCTAAATCCTAACAGTATGTTGCTATATCAGTGGTGCTCCAACTTATCCATGTCAAGGACCCCCACAATGATATGTATTTGGCCCCGGACCCCCATCTCAAAACATCTTGTTCCAGGGACCCCTCAGAAGCACAGATCGGAGTTAAAAATGTTCGCTTTAAAACATATTTTCACACATTTTCTCGCGAGCTTGTAGATCTGCTATTTTTGAATAGCCAAAGAAATCTAAAAATGACACAGATTTCCCAGTCTAAATGGGTTGAATCATGTTTCTGCTATATAAACATGTTTTGCTGTATTTTGTAGTTTAAACAGTGTATCTGCTATATAAACATGTTTTGCTGTATTTTAAACAGTGTATCTGCTATATAAACATGTTTTGTTGTATTTTAAACAGTGTATCTGCTATATAAACATATAAACATATATATTGTATTGTAAAGTCATGTGTTGTGGTTGCAGTGGCTGTACAGTGTCTGGAAACGGCCTTTGAAGTTTCCACTGACGATGAGAGTCTGGCCGTCCCTCACAGCTTACCTCTAATATTCACCACTGGTCTGTCCAAGGTAATAACAATAACTATTATTATAATACTGATGATAACAATAACTATTATTATAATAATGATGATAACAATAACTATTATTATAATAATGGTGATAGCAATAACTTATTATAATAATAATGATGATGATAACAATAACTATTATTATAATAATGATGATAACAATAACTATTATTATAATAATGATGATAACAATAACTATTATTATAATAATGATGATAACAATAACTATTATTATAATAATGATGATAACAATAACTATTATTATAATGATGATGATAACAATAACTATTATTATAATAATGATGATAACAATAACTATTATTATAATGATGATGATAACAATAACTATTATTATAATAATGATGATAACAATAACTATTATAATAATAATGATGATAACAATAACTATTATTATAATAATGATGATAACAATAACTATTATTATAATAATGATGATAACAATAACTATTATTATAATAATGATGATAACAATAACTATTATTATAATAATGATGATAACAATAACTATTATTATAATGATGATGATAACAATAACTATTATTATTATAATGATGATAACAATAACTATTATTATAATAATGATGATAACAATAACTATTATTATTATAATAATGATGATAACAATAATAATTCAACTCTACACCACACTGCTACATGAACCATAAGAGCGTTACACTCAGATAAACCTGAAGTCTACATTAGGAGTCGCGTCCAGAAAGGTTTTTTTTCAGCTTTGCATTTCTATCTGGGAACGCAGCTCTGTCATTTCATATTTATTTGGCTATTCAAAAATAGCAGATTTTTTTTTAAATCTTGAAAATGTGTGCAAATCTTTGAATATATTTTGAAGCGAACATTTGTAACTCAAATCTTCGCTTCTGGGGGGTCCCTGGAACAATATTCTACAAATCTTCGCTTCTAGGGGGTCCCTGGAACAATATTTGACAAATGTTCGCTTTAAAAAAGACACATGTTCAAAGATTTGCACACATTCTCACGAGATCTACAAGCTCCTAGCCGCGCTACGAGCTTGTAACGGTTGATCAGTTTGAACATTAACCCATTGATACCTGGAACGCATCTGTGTCACTTTAGATTTCTTTAGGCTATTCAAAAATAGCAGATATACAAGCTCATTGCCGCGCTATGAGCTTGTAGATCTGCTATTTTTGAAAAATCGAGGAAAAGAAAATTGGGTTTTTCTTTCAAAAAATGGTTAGGATTTAGAAGACATTTCTAGAATCTTCTCAGGTCTTAAAGGGTTAAACACTGTTTGTGAGCTCTGTGGACACGTGAGCTCTATCTGTGCACACGGCTCCATGACGTCATCATGTTCATGTGTTCCAGCTGCCGGCCCCTCCCCCTCCCCAGGTGGAGAAGGAAAGCCCCGCCCCGGAACTAGCCACGCCCACCGAACAACAGATCGCAGAGGCGGAGCTTCTCAAAACAGACGGTAATAACATTTACTGAATTATTATTGAACTGAGAGTCTGAATGTCACCGTCTTTTACTCTGAAGTATGTTTTCTAAGGTGAATGTCACCCGTCTTTTACTCTGAAGTATGTTTTCTAAGGTAAATGTCACCCGTCTTTTACTCTGAAGTATGTTTTCTAAGGTAAATGTCACCGTCTTTTACTCTGAAGTATGTTTTTGTGACGACACAGTCAGCCTGATTCTGATGGCATTGTATGAAAGATGAGATGATTATTGTCACTGTATGGAACAACAATGTGTTTTTTTAGTGCATCCACATAAACAAATAGCAGCTTCAACAAAGAAATAAATACTGATAGAGCAACATTATTATAATACCATAAACCAAGGGTCTTCAACAGGGTGTCCGGGACCCCTAGGGGGTCCTCAGAGTTACTACAGGGGGTCCGCCAAATCTTTGTGTGATATGATATATTTTTTTTACATTAACCACTTGAACCCTAGCATCCCTTTTCTGAGGAGAACTTTAGCCAAAAATTGCAACAGATCTACAAGCTCAATAGATCTACAAGCTCAATAGATCTACAAGCTCAATAGATCTACAAGCTCACAACGCCTCGCGCTGCGAGGCGTTGTGAGCTTGTAGATCGGCTATTTTTGGCAAAGAGTTATGGGTGTAGAGGGGAAAAAAGAGCAGCAAAAGTTAATCTGAAACACAATTTTATACAATATAGAGGGGGTCCCTGCTTCATCTCTCTCTCAGCTAGGGGTCCTTGGGCTGAAAACGTTGAAGACCCCTGATATAAACTCTTAGTCCGTCATAGTCCAGTCATCATAGTCTGTTGTCAATAAAACATCAATAATGCATACAATAAATCTTTAAAAAAAAGTCTTGAATATTAAAATATAAAAAATAAGTGGGTACTATGGGGAAAAATATGAAAATCAAAGACTTTAGTTCTTCATCTTTCATAATTATACTAATGTATTAAAATGGTCAGCTATTGTGGTTCAGTATGATTTAGATCAGCCAGGAGGCCATTTAACCCATTAAGACTGGGAACGCATCTGTGTCATTTTAGATTTATACTATTCAGAAATAGCAGATCTACAAGCTCATAGCGCTGCACTCGGTGCTGCGCTATGAGCTTGTAGATCTGCTATTTTGTGGACAATCGTGAACATTTGTGCAAATCTTTGTGTGTGTGTATATATATATATATATATATATATATATATATATATATATATATATATATATATATATATATAGTTTGTAAAGCCAACATTTCTAACTCAAATCTTTGCTTTTGGGGGTCCCTGGAACAACATATTTTGAGATGGGGGTCCGCGGCCAAATACATATCATTTTGTGGTCCTTGACATGAAAAAGAACCACTGATATTAATTTAGCAACGTTATGATTTAGAAGACATCTGTTGAATCCCCCAGAAGCAAAAAGATTTGAGTTACAAAAGTTTGCTTTGAAAATTATATATATTCAAAGATTTGCACAAATTTTCACGATTTTTCAAAAATAGCAGATCTACAAGGTCGTATAGGGCGGCGCTCTATGGAAGTGGATGTTTATTGGCCGGTTGTGTTGTCAATGAACAGGAAATGACCAGATGAAGGTGGAGAACTTCTCGGCGGCCGTAGAGTTTTACTCCAAAGCCATCACCCTCAACCCCCAGAACGCTGTCTATTACTGCAACAGGTATGACCTCTGACCCCCATAACGCTGTCTATTACTGCAACAGGTATGACCTTTGACCTCTGACCCCCCGAACGCTGTTTATTACTGCAACAGGTATGACTTTTGACCTCTGACCCCCAGAACGCTGTGTATTACCCAAGAGGGAAATGGCAAGAGTCGCATTCTCCGGTTTACTTCCCGTTTCTGCGGACACCTTTTTAGGAGACAGGAGGCAGCTTGGAGTCTATTGATTCCAATGGAAGAGTGAACGTGAACACAGCTTCTGAACCATTCTTTATCTCCATGGTCACTGAACTAAATATTAGACCCAATCGTCACAAGACACACAATATGTACAAGATTTTCATACTAAAATTGCTTTTTTTTTGTTACACAAATGAGGAGGAAATCAACTTTGTTATCGACTTTTCTCTATCCCAGCAACACTCGCGAGATTTGGGACGATATCTGTCCATCTGCAGTCTTGACGGACGAGACATAGAGGGCTCTGTCCCTTATATTATATTTTATTATTAGATTAGATTTTAACTCTATGCTCTGTCCCCATAAGATGCTCTAAAAACTGATAAACTGAGATTCTGAATATAGTATGTGAAATCATATGGACATATTAAAAAATCACACCCTGTGTGAAGTGGGCGGTGTCTTGCTAGCTAATCACAATACTGAATGGAGTCAACCAATCATGTACAAAAGATAAATACATTTATTGAAACACTCTTTATGATGGACGAAACCATAACTTTACAAAAAACAATTTATGGTTTTTGTAAAGTTATGGTTGCTTATATAGGGCTATGCACATGTGTCATGTGACACTGGCCAATCACAGTCCTGAATAGATTGTGATTGGCCAATCACAGCGCAGGATAATTGTACAAATTTCCAAACCTCACTTTTAGGGCCGGTTTCAGTGCCCAAGATATTTGTACATTTTTCCAAATCTCACTTATAGGGGCGGTTTCACCGCCCAAAAATCACACCCAGTGTGAAGTGGGCGGTGTGGTATAAGTCATCACAGTGGTCATCATAGTGATGGAAGCTCACAAAAAAATACATTTTTGGAAGTGCATAATCCTATTTATAGGTTATTAATGTCATCATGTGTCTCGCTAGCCAATCACAGTGCTGAATAGAGTCAGCCAATAGAGTCAGCCAATCACAGTACAGGAAAGTGGGCCAATCACAGTGCAGGAAACTAATACTAATGAGGTGTCCCAACCCCACTTATAGGGGCGGCTACACCGCCCAAAAATAAATACAATGTGTGTTCCAATGCTCAATATCATTTTCCATTATTAGATGTCTTGGCTGATGGGGTATGATTTGGGAATCATGACATTTTGTTAAACATTAATGCTAAACACTATAGTCTATAGTGGTAAAATATATACCGTATAAATAAAAGGCCTTGTTACAATGTTGAGCAGAAACAGGAGCATACTGTATCTAGCAGAAGACTGAATAATACGTGTGTGTTTGTGGGGGGAATTGTATGGGTTTCTTAAAAAGCATCTTTGCCAATAACGGTGCACTTTCAAACATGGAAAGCATTTATTTTCTTTAATGAAGAAAATACACAAATACACATCCATATGACGTCAGTCAGGGAGAGGGGAGGGGGAGGGTGGTGGGATGGTCGGGGGAGAAGCAAACCACGCCTACTTAGGAGACCATTTGTAGGATTTGTGTACTACTTCTCCTCTAGTGGCTCCAATGGAGATTGTGTATCTTCCTATATTAACAATCTTTGGGTGTGTACCGGTGTCACCTACACACAGAGGTGTGTTATAGGTATTTTTTCAGAGGGTATTTACTATAATTATTCCCTCCCACCCACACACATGGCACGTGCAGCGTGTGTGTACGTGTGAACTGAAGTCTACGTTCTTCTTGCTCAGAGAGGTAGAAGCGTCCCGTCTTGGAATCCCAAAAGGTTCCGGGTTCGATCCCCGGCTCTTCCTGGCTACGTGTCGACACTAAACCGCCTCTCACGGTTCCCTGTGCCATCGGCGTGTGAGCCTGAAATACAGTCATGGTTTGGAGACAAGAAAGCTCTGTATAAATGCTGTGTGTGTGTGTGTGTGTGTGTGTGTGTGTGTGTAGGGCTGCAGCCTACAGTAAACTAGGGAACTATGCAGGAGCGGTGCAGGACTGTGAGCTGGCCATCGGCATCGACCCAAGCTACAGCAAGGCCTACGGCAGGATGGGGTACGAATGATGACATCACTTTATTATGACTTTATTAACACATTGAGGGCCATAAACGGTCCGGACCGTTTATGGCCCATTTCTTTTTATTATATATTTTTCCCACGTGGGGCGCTCTAACGAAACTTTGGGATCATCCAAGGAGTCTCTGAGAAGGAGAGGCCGGATGTGGATCCGTGTCAAAAATTCTTCCGGTCGGCCTCTCCAATGTTAGCTCCTTGACTAAAAGCTTAATATCTCCATTTCTTTTTAACGTGGTGGAAGCGAGCCGTTTTCGATGGGCGATCACTCTGCAATGGAGGATCGCGTTAGAAATATTATTGTTCCAGGGGTTAGTCGGGACCCTCCGCCGTCTCGCACGCACGCTTTGTTTACATGCACTTCCGCCTCGGGGCTTCTACAGCACGAAACATATCAACGTAAGTGGATGGAAGATATGCTGGCACTGAACGTACCCTGTTTTAATAAACCTCTGGCACACAATGTGTTAACCCATTCAAAGCATCTTTCATTTTAAATGTGGCTATTTTTTTTATAAATCGTGAACATTAGTGCTAATCTTTAGTTTGAATATTATATTAAAGTGAACATTTGTAACTCAAATCTTTGCTTCTGGGGGGATTCTACAAATGTCTTCTAAATCCTAACAGTTTTCTGAAAAACGTATGTTGCTATAATATCAATGGTTCTCAAACCTTTTCATGTCAAGGACCCCGAAAATATAATGTATTTGTCCGCCGACCCCCATCTCAAAATGTGTTGTTTCAGGGACGCTTTAGTTTAAAAATATATATATATTCAAAGATTTGCACACTTTTTTTTCTCCACGATTAAAAAAAAAATAGCCGATCTACAAGCTCATAGCGCTGCACTCGGTGCAAATAACTCTGTGTTTGTGTTTCTCCAGCTTGGCCCTGGCCAGCCTCAACAAACACACAGAAGCGGTGCATTATTATAAGAAAGCTCTGGAGCTGGACCCTGACAACGACACGTACAAATCCAACCTGAGGATCGCCGAGCAGAAGATGGAGACACCCAGTCCTGTGAGTTATTTCTCTACCTTTTCCCTTTGATATGTATTACCCAAGAGTGGTGGAAAAAGTACTCAAATGTTTTACTTAAGTAAAAGTATCAATACTCTGTTAAAAGTCCCGAATTCAAAATTTACTTGAGTAAAAGTACAAAAGTATTGGTATCAAAATGTACTTAAAGTACCAAAAGTAAAAGTACTAACATGTTTGAAAATAGCCTAGGTATAAAATAGGACTAAAGTGGTTACTGTATGTTTTATAATATAATGATTTATATCTGAAAAGTAACTAGTAACTAAAGTTTTCAAATAATTGTAGTGGAGTAAAAGTACAATATTTGCCTCTGAGATGTAGTGGAGTAGAAGTAAAAGTATTGTAAATTGGAAATACTAAAGTAAAGTACAAATAACTCAAAAGTGTACTCAAGTACAGTACTTAAGTAAATGTATTTAGTTACTTTCCACCACTGCTCAAGACGGAAATAGCCAGACTCACCATCTCCGGTTTACAGGGTGCCCAGACTGCCCACGCTCACGGGATTCCTGGGAATATTTTGAAATTAGGAAAGACTTTTTCCAGTCCTGTAAAAGGTTTGGAATTGATCAAAGGTCCTGTTAAAACTATTTGGCTATGTATTGTATATTTTACTATTTATTTGTTAAAGGAGAGTTCCAGTCATTTTAGGTGTTTGCTTTGATGTGTCGCTAATCACTCATGCAGAACGACGTGAAGCTAGTCCTCGGTGTTGCCAGATTCTGTGAGAGAAACAAGCAACCAGCTCCACGTCGTTCTGCTTGAACGGCAGCTCATAAGGGACATTCAGTGCATGTTTGAGTGTCAGTACACTGCATAATGAGGATTAGTGGGAAAAACAACAACTTTGGAGCTGCTAAAATAGGCGATTTTTGTTTATCCACATTACTCCATTATGCCAGTGGAAGGGGTCTCCACAATGGACAACAGGGGCTTCTATGAAAAAAAGTCAACTGCCCCTGGTATGGTGGTGAGTGATTAGCGACACATCAAAGCAAACAACTAAAATGACTGGAACTCTCCTTTTAACACATTGAATGCCAATCGCGTAGATCTACGCGAACCTATTTAAAGCCGCAGCGTGCCAGTCGCGTAGATCTACGCGAACCGCCGATTCCCATTGAAAGTGCCCCAGGTGCACTTTCCGAATTTCTTTGATCCATTTCCGTTTCCGGTTTCCGGTCGGAAACAGAATTATTCGGGTTCCGGTTTTTTCGATCGTATCCGCTTCCTGTCTGGGATCCTGTTTAAAACTCGATTTTCTCGGTTGTTGTTTTTCTCCTCGCTGATCACTGTTTACCGTTGATCGGCTGTATCTTCAAGATGGCGGCACGGATTTGGAAACTGTTTTCGCTGGCCGTTTCTCACGGATCCGCTGTGTGTTTAGAACCAAATGAACGCGCACTTTTAACTTATTTAGCGAGGTCTGTGGCGACATGAAAAAAACAAAAAAACAACAATAAAACGCTGGCACTGGTGAGTACATTATGAGATTAAACTCTGGCATGGAATGTGTTAATGAAAAACATTTTCCAAAACATGTACAACATTACACCTAATATGTAACATAAGTAGTTTTTCCGCCGAACGGACTGCGTGATTGCGGCCTAATGTAGATCGGACATGTCAAAAGAACAGATCTACAAGCTCACAACGTGCTGCAGTGTGCTGCGTAGTTGGGTTGTAAATTTGGCACGAAATTTGGAATGGAATTATATTCTATGCTTTATTTTTGCTACACTAGCCTGTCTTTGGGCGTTGGAGTAAGACTATAGAACACCGAAGTCCTGACGTCACTCGTTCATCCCCAGGTTTGCGGAAGTAATGTCTCTATGGAGAATAACATTGGGTCATCTTAGAATCGTCTCATATAAGAATTGTGGTCCAAAAATAAACAAACTGTCCCGGCGATATTGTCAGGGAGGAGGTTCTATATCGTTTATGATAGTCAGTCACTTATATTTGATACAGTCTGTTTCTGGCGCAAATTTAACTAATTCGGCGGAAGTAACATTATCGTTTTCTCACCGTCAGTTGATGCTTCATATCCATAAGAGTCAAACCGCCGGGGTCATTTGTTTATTTTTGGAACACAGTTCTTATTTGACGCGATATTAAACACGTCTATGGGATTCAGAATCGGGGTGGAAAACTGCGAACCAGGTAGACAAACAAAGGATGTGTAAATTACGTCAGACTTCGGTGGTCTATAAAGAATACATCACATGGATGCACCTGGGACGTATCATCAGTGTTGTAGCCTGGGGTCATCGGGTGTTTCGGGTCTCGCAACAACATACACCCTCACCCAGGTGACCCAGCCGGGGTTGATCAAGCCCCGACTTACGTCCCAGTAGCTACTGTACCCACGGTCAGTCCTATAGGGTAAGACAGGGCCCCTCAGTCCGCTTCTCCGGAACCACTCTGCCGGGACTCGGGGAGGCTCTGGCACGTGGAGGGACTAGGCTCTGTGGGTTGTCTCCTGGCCGGGCTCCTCCTTCGTCTCACCAGGTCCAAGAGACTCATTATTGCGCTGAATGATCGTTATATAGGCGGAAATTGAGTTAAATATTCTAGAAAGTTTGGAAAACCTTTGTTAAATTCATTGGTAAAAATGTGTTGGAACCCTGGGTTTACTTCCCGTATCTGTGTGGAAGTGGGCGGACGCCTTTTTGAACTAATGTGATGTGTTGCAGACAGCAGGGATGGGTGGAGTCACTCGACTAAATGTTTCCAGATCGCAACAAGCCACACAATATTCCCAACATTTTGAAACTAAAATGGCTTTTTTTTCAGAGAGAGACACCAGTAGAAAATCTACTTTATTATCGGCCTCTCTCTGTCCCAGCAACACACTCTCGCAGGACCTAGCAGACTAGCACTAATAAACAGAGACACATAGGACGTTCACGAGATTAAACCTGGTTGTGATGATGTGTTTGTTTCATGTTGCAGACAGCAGGGATGGGTGGAGTTAGACCTGGTTGTGATGATGTGTGTTTGTTTCATGTTACAGACAGCAGGGATGGGTGGAGTGGACCTGGCCGGTTTACTCGGTAACCCTGGATTCATGAACATGGTGAGAAATAATAATTCCATATTGCAGTTTTAACCCATTTAGACCGGATACGCATCTGTGTCATTCTTTTTTTAATTTCTTTGGGCTATTGAAAAAATTGCAGATCTACAAGCTCATAGCGCGGTGTGCAAATCCTTCAATATATATATATATTTTTTATTTTTATTTTTTTATTTAACCTTTATCGCCGAACGGGCTGCGTAAAATCCCATTGAGACCATGGTCTCTTCTATGAGTGTGCACTGGCCAAGAGAAGAGGCAAATAAATGTTACACAGCTCTGCCAGTAACAGCAAATACAGGACAAGACACAGACAAACATATGACATCCGTAATACCAAAAGCCTGCTACCAGGGAGGCTCAGAGAGAGTCTAAATAGCACCAAATACTTGTAGATCTTGTAGATTCGGATTCTACAAATGTCTTCTAAATCCTAACAGTTAATAATTATAATTGATTGTTTATGTGTTTGTTTTTGTTTTGTTTCAGGCGTCATCTTTGATGAACAACCCACAAGTGCAACAGCTGTGAGTTCATAAAGAAAACAAATCTTAGTCTAAACTACAGATACATTCATTATTGTTTTCAAACGACACAAACTGTAACTGTAATGAAAAGGTCTGAGTAAGAAATAACATCCTCTATATACCAGGGGTTCTCAATTTTTTTTGTACCACAACCCCATATAGGGCATAGCAGTGGCGGCCATTTTCTGGTTCCACTCAAAAATAGTCCATGCATTTTTCCCATATAGATTTCCAAAAATATTTATATAAATTATTTTTGAGCCTCTAGTATCAAGCTATCCAGGGTCCTGGTGAATTATGACCATAAAACATTTGATTCTGTGAAAAAATTAAATATTATATGATAAACTATATTTAATAAAGACCCTTTTGTTTTGCCGTTTTCAAAAAATATATAATCACAGAATAAAATGTTTTATGGTCATGATTCACCAGGACCCTGGATGGCTCTAGGCTTAAAGTAATGGATGAATTAAATATTTTTGGAAATCTCTATGGGAAAAATGCATTGGCTTTTTTTTTGGAGTGGAACCAGAAAATGGCCGCCACTGCTCTGCCCTATTATGAGCTTTAAATAATCCAGTATTTTGATGACGATACATTTTGTACTTTTGACTAAAATAAAGACACTTAGAATGCAGTAACTTTAACATTAACCTCATTAACCTTTAACATGGTTGTACTTCCAGGATGTCCGGGATGATGTCAGGACAGTACGGACCAATGGGAGTGCCCACAGGCGTGGGCGGGGCCGGGGGCTTGGCCGGGCCTGGCGCTGGGGGCGGGGCCTCGGTGGCGCCAGCGGCGGCGGCGCCGGCGGCAGCAGCAGCGGCGGTGGCAGGAGGGGGCGGGGCCTCTCCCGGTGGTGACATCACTGGACTCATTCAGGCGTACGTTTAGAGATCTGCTATGTCCAGAGGTCAACAGTTTGACCAGCAGATGTTTTATAGATCTGTTATTTCTCACGTTTCCAGAGGTCTTGTAGATCTGTTATTTTCCATGTTTCCAGAGGTCATATAGATCTGTTATTTTCATGTTTTCAGAGGTCTTATAGATCTGATATTTTCATGTTTTCAGAGGTCCTATAGATCTGTTATTTTCATGTTTCCAGAGGTCTTATAGATCTGTTATTTTGTTTCCAGAGGTCAGCAGTTTGCTCAGCAGATGTTTTATAGATCTGTTATTTTGTCTCCAGAGGTCAGCAGATGTTTTATAGATCTGTTATTTTGTCTCCAGAGGTCAGCAGTTTGCTCAGCAGATGCAGCAGCAGAACCCAGAGCTGATTGAACAGCTCAGGAGTCAGATCCGCAGCCGGACGCCCAGCGCTAACGAGGAGCAGCCATGACACGCCCACAGGAAGTGAGGTAATTAACACTCTCACAGGAAGTGAGGTAATCAACACATTCCATGCCAGAGGTTAATCTCATAATGTACTCACCAGTGCCAACGTGTTATTGTTGTTTTTTAGTTTTTTTTCACGTCGCCATAGACCTTGTTAAAATCCTTAAGATTGAGCTCTGCACTGTTTGTAAACATCGCGAACATCTCACTGAATCTACCAGTGAAAACCATGTGTCAAACGGGGCATCCATGTTGTAGTTAGAACGGTTTACGTTAAACAGTGATATGCGAGGAGAAAAAACTACAAGGAGAAAATGGAGTTTCAGTTTCGTCATTAGAACGAGGGCCGACGGGATCGGCAAAACCGGATCCCAAATAATTCCGTTTCCGGTGGTGCTACCGGAAACGGAAGTAGATCAAAAAATTCAGAAAGTGCACTTCAAGTGAAATAGATCTACGCGATTGGCACGTGGCGGCTTTAAATAGGTTTGCGTAGATCTACGCGAGTGGCACTCAATGTGTTAACACTCTGACAGGAAGTGAGGTAATTAACACTCTCACAGGAAGTGAGGTAATTAACACTCTCACAGGAAGTGAGGTAATTAAAAGGTGTGTTCTATCTAATCTAATCTATAGCCAAGAGGAAAATACCAAGAGTCGCATTCTCCGGTTTACTTCCCGTTTCTGCGTGACGTAGGTGGACGCCTTTTTAGGAGACAGGAAGCAAGTTGGAGTCTATTGATTCCAATGGAAGAGTGAACGTGAACACAGCTTCTGAACCATTCTTTAGCTCCATGCTCACTGAACTAAATATTGGACCCGATCGTCACAAGACACACAATATGTACTAAATTCATACTAAAATGGCCTTTTTTTGTGACACAAATTAGGAGAAAATCAACTTTGTTATCGACTTTTCTCTATCCTAGCAACACACTCTCGCGAGATTTGGGAAGATATCTGAAGAGTCCATCTGCAGTCTGACGGACGAGACATAGAGGGCTCTGTCTGTCCCTTATATTATATTTTATTATTATATTAGATTTTAACTCTATGCTCTGTCCCCATAAGATGTTCTAAAAACTGATAAACTGAGATTCTATATGTGAATGTAGTAGGCCTACGTGAAATCATTATGGACATTTCAAAAATTAAATACATTTTTTGTTCCAATGCTCAATAATATAATTTTCCATTATTAACTGTCTTGGTTGATGGGGTATGATTTGGGAATCATTACATTTAGCTAAACATAACATTCATGCTAAACACATTATAGTCTATAGTGGTAAAATATATACCTTATAAATAAAAGGACCTGTTACAATGTTGAGCAGAAACAGGAGCACATCTAGCATAATAAGACTGAATAATACGTGTGTGTTTGTTGGGGGAATTTCATAGGTTTCTTAAAAGCATCTTTTCCAATAACAAGCTCGGCTTGTAAACTCGTCTATTTCCGCCGCACAACGCCGGAGTACAGCGTGTATAAATTAAGCATATGGGCCTCTAGGCTATTTGTGAGAATTGCGATCGATGTGGTTAAAAGTCCGTCTGAACGACGGTGTCGAAAATGTAGCGTTTTCTTTTTTTTTTTTTTTACGAGGCTCAACTGTAGTTTTTTTGGTAATTAAGACATAACAGCGGATGTCCCGTCATTTACAATTGTACTTAGAAGTCGTTTCATATCTCGGCACGTAGCCAGAATCAAAGAAAACCTACGTATATACCAAGCTAATGTGTGTGAACCTCCACACTTTCAAAACAACCTCTGGCCTCCAAAGTTGCAGAAAAAAAAACTCCATTTATTATTTCAGCTAAACCATGAATCTTGAACTTGGTGGGTTTTTTGGACGCTGTCAAGAGATTCACGTTTCGTTGCTCAAATAGAGCAGCTGTTCAATTGGGGTTATTGGTTAGGGACGCACTGATATGTTACTTACTGGACCAATACACCGATATTTAAAATAATATTGGAACTACACCTCCTGAACTACACCTCCTGAATGTTATATAGAGTCTAGAACTACACCTCCTGAATGTTATATTGAGTCTGGAACTACACCTCCTGTTATATAGAGTCTGGAACTACACCTCCTGAATGCTATATAGAGTTTTAGTTGTAGGTGTAGTTCTAGACTCTATATAACAGGAGGTGTAGTTCCAGACTCTATATAGCATTCAGGAGGTGTAGTTCCAGACTCTATATAACATTCAGGAGGTGTAGTTCCAGACTCTGAACATTAGACGTGTGTTTTCAATGAGTCTCTGGTTAACAATGTTCAATGTTGTTTGTATTTATTATTTTGCACCCCTATCGATCACATGTTTTCTTCTTGTCTTCACAGATGATCACGGTGTGTGTATGTATGTGTGTGTGTGTGTGTGTGTGTGTGTGTGTGTGTGTGCGCGTGTGGAGAGAGGAAGTGGAGACGGACTGTATTTTAACGTCTCGTCTGTATGATTTGTTTTGTTGCAACTGGAAGAAGAAGACGAAGGCGTTCCTTGAGGACGGCGTTCCATCAACCAACTATAACTGCATGAACGAGTGGCCCCGCCCTCTCTGATTCAACGCTGTCGTCAAGGCAACCCGTCAATTTGGCCAAAACGAATAACTAGGGACGCACCGATATATCGACCATACATACATATATATATATATATCTATATATCTATATCGATGGGTATCGGCTGATATTTGTCTTCGTTGATAATTATATGGGCAGTTAAGTTGACATTCACCGATGGCAGATATGTTGGTGATGCTGTTGGTGACACAAGCTGAATATTTGGAACAGTGCTTTTTTTGTTTCCTTTCTTTTTTATATATAATGAAGATGTATTAGTTTCCCGGGCACAAAAGGGGAAATAAATAACAACAAAAACAAAATAAACAAACGTCGGCATCGGCTATCGGCCAAAATATTATTTTAAATATCGGTGTATCGGTCCAGTAAGTAACATATCAGTGCGTCCCTAACCAATAACCCCAATTGAACAGCTGCTCTATTTGAGCAACGAAACGTGAATCTCTTGACGGCGTCCAAAAAAAACCCACCAAGTTCAAGATTCATGGTTTCACTGAAATAATAAATGGCGTTTTTTTTCTGCAACTTTGGAGGCCAGAGGTTGTTTTGAAAGTGTGGAGGTTCACACACATTAGCTTGGTATATACGTAGGTTTTCTTTGATTCTGGCCACGTGCCGAGATATGAAACGACTTCTAAGTACAATTGTATATGACGGACATCCGCTGTTATGTCTTGATTACCAAAAAAACTACAGTTGAGCCTCGTAAAAAAAAGAAAGAAAAGAAAACGCTACATTTTCGACACCGTCGTTCAGACGGACTTTTAACCACATCGATCGTTGTAGGTGGCAATTCTCACAAATAGCCTAGTGGCCCATACGCTTAATTTATACTCGCTGTACTCCGGCGTTGTGCGGCGGAAATAGACGAGTTTACAAGCCGAGCTTGTAGATCGGCTATTTTCCTCACACGCTGGTGTCTGGGCTAAAAGTGGTTGATGGTGTGTTTAATGTGATGAGGATGAGGTTTGGTTGCACCGCGGCGGGAGACGCACTCAAAACACACACTTGGTTTCAACGTGACTAATCCCTCGCCTGCGAAAACTCGCGTGTCACAAACTAAATCCCGCCCCTCTCACCGGGGGGGGGCGTCGCCGCCTTCGAGCAGTCACAGCTCCCCCACCAATCACGGAAGAGATTCACAGCCGTGAGAGTAACATGTCCTTCACACACACACACACTGGAAGCTTGACGATGATAATGATCCAATAAACTAATCTGGTGATGATTTGGCAAGTGGAGGAGTGGGCACTAGAGATGCGCGGATCGCGGTTTTAGCCGCGGTTGCCGCAGTTAACCGTAGTTTGGGTGGATTCGGGTCAATCAAATATAATTAATTAATATCGGATAAACCGCGGGTGAAATATTGCGGTAAATAAATTAATGACATCTAATATATCTATCCATAAAATAGCTAAATCTCTGCGCGCTTGTGTCTGTGTGTAGAGCAGCCTCTGTGCGATGCGATCACAAAATGCATTGATTTAGCCTATGGAATGTCTTTTTTTTCTTTTTTTTTAAACCGGTGCTGCGCTGAACATACAGAGTCTGTATGCTCAGCGCAGCAGAGCAGTGGGCTCTGTATGTTGGATGCCGCATGTATGTTGGATGCCTGTATGTTGGATGCCGCACAGAGTCTGTATGTTCAGCGCAGCACCGGTTTAAAAAAAACAAAAAAGACGCACCGACATTCCATAGGCTAAATCAATGCATTTTGTGATCGCATCGCACAACTAATACTAAAACTAACGGGGAATACCAGAAAATGATAATATTTTGACGTACGGGAAAAACGGTTGGTGCGGATATTTAAATTGGATAATATAATTATTGCGGTTGGATAACGGGCGGATAATTAATTCGTACATGCGGATTCGGGTGACGTGAGAGGCCGTCCGCGCATCTCTAGTGGGCTCCATAACATTGAGCCCACATCAATGTTAAATTGGCTATAGTTTTCCAAAATGTAAAGAAATGAAGAATACTGAAATGATGTAAAGTCAACATGATTTGAACATTTGAAATGGAAGGCCTGATATTTGTACGTTTTGCTACAAAACCTGTGGATTGTAAGTCATTTATGGACATGAACAAGAATTTAAAGGGTTAAATGTCTGAAAGGCCTGATAATGATGTTGAAATCACGTATACTTTGTTATTTCAGACGGTTTTCCAAAGCATATACTTTTATTTCTTTGACATTTTGGGGGGGAAAAAACAGCCAATTTAACCCATTAAGACCTGGAACGCATCTGTGTCACTTTTAGATTTCTTTGGCTATTCAAAATAGCAGATCTACAAGCTCACAGCGCGGCACCGAGTGCCGCGCTGTGAGCTTGTAGATCTGCTATTTTTTGAAAAATCTTGAAAAAACATGTTCATTTTTTTTTTTTTCAAAAAACTTTTAGGCTTTAGAAAAACATTTGAAAGAATCCCCTCAGATCTTAATGGGTTAAAATTGAGAGTCCCGCTCCTCCTCCTGTGTCCAATGATTTTATTAGCTGTGAATTATTTTCGAAAAACGGTCATTTGGCTTCATGGATGTGTTGTGTTCACGTTCTGTGTGGAACGAGGCTCTCATCATGACAATAAGCAGCAGTTTAGATTCATGTGAATGAATGAATGAATGACTGACTGAATGAATGGCACAAAGTCATCCTCCCTCTGTGTACGGACCTTTAAAGCCTGCTTTATACTTCCTAGTACGACGGTGTCACTTAACCAATTCAGCTTCAATTAGCACTTAACCCTTTCTCCACCTTTTTGTCTTCATATAATTGGTCCTCAACTAATGCTCATTATAAGAGCAACTCCTCAATGTTCCCCCTGTCTTAATGGGTTAATAAAATGCATACAAATGTTTGAAAAGGCCGAACCTGCCCACCGATGATGTCACTGGTAGGTCAGGTTTCTGGACTGGACAGAAAAGGTTGGAGCATCAGTTGAGGAGCATTTCTATGAAGATGAGGATGATCCTGGGTTTAAACTCACAGACACATGGCAGTGAAAAGCATCTATTTGTACAGACAGTAGAGATATGATAATAAGGACCTTATGGGTAAATAAAGGAGCATTTCATTTACGGTGTTGTGACTTCTGTCGTTTCTTCTTTAAACCAGTTGGTTCTCAAAGTATGGCGTGGGGTCTTCCAGGCGGTCCCCAGCAAAATTAGCATAGTCATCAAAAGCAGTTTAACCACTTTAAACCCTATATCATACATGGGCCACATGCGGCCCCCACCTTCACTTAATGCGGCCCGCAGGTTAATATCAGAATAGTGATATATTATTGATTTCAGCTGTTATGATTCTAAACATGCAAACATGACCCGCTTTAATGACTTCAGTCTATATTAGTAGCTTAATGACTAGTATTAACATTCTATTGTCTTTTTTTATGTCCAATGTATTAGTATTTAAGTTTTAGTAAACGTAACTATAACTAAATGCATTTGAAATTTAAAAAAAGTTACTTTTCAGGATTCCAATTAAAAAATAGCAAACAAAAATTCTGGATTCCAATTCAAAAATAGCAGATCTACAAGCTCAAAACGTGTCGCGCTACGACGAATGGCGAAAAAAGTTAAAATACGGAGAGACAGTATATGCAATGTGGCCTCTGGAGTGAGTGTGGAAATATAGTGGCCCGCTACATCGTCAAAGTTGCCCTTATATGATATGCATTGGATATCAAGCTCAAAGTATTTTCAGATGGGGGTCTGCAGCCAAATGCATATTAATTTGGTAATTTGATATGAAACGTTTGAGAACCACTTTTATAAATCAGTCGTTGTCAGTAGTCAAAGTCCAATAATTAAAGACTAAGTTAAGGGTCCATCTCGTACCATGGTTACCAAACGTAAACAGCACAGCGGTCCCTGTGAGGTGCCAGACAACCAATTAAACACTAAATAAAGGAGTATAGCAACACTCATAGCTCGACGTTTTTATTGTGGACACAGACACAGAAAAATCACCAATGTGATTTTTTTCATCGGCAGCTACAAGTCTGCTGCTCCTTCATTTTGTCCATTTTGTACCACGATATCACATGGTAAACGATAAACGTTGTGTGTAGAATGAAAGACAGCAGACAGTAGAATCAGAAGTCTTTATGGTACATAGAGTATTATGGATAATGGAATCCTATAGAGATGGAGAGAAGAAAAAGAAAAAGGTAGATATTGGCCTTTCTGTTTCCCCCAAAATCTCAGCCTTGACAAATCAGACGAACTCTGCTATAAATGAATCGTAATTTGGTTTCACTCTGGGAGATAACACAATTTTTTTTATTATTTTTTTGTTAGGCTGAACATGGTGTTAGTCAGAATGTGAACACATTCTATACAACATGTTGGGTATTATAGCCTCCTAGTGGCTGATTGAAGAGTCACAAATTGGACTCTTCAAGCTCACAAGCTTGTAGATCGTCTATTTTAAAATAAAATCTTGCAGGGAAATTATAATATGCAGATCTGGCAACCCTGAACAGTGGTGGGAAAAATAAGTAAGAAATATCAATACCCTGTTGTAGAAGTAGTCTGTTACAAGTACAAGTTCGGTATTAAAAAACTACTAGAGTAAAAGTACAAAAGTGTTGGCATGGACTTAATACCTAAAGTACCAAAAGTAAAAGTACTCATTGTGCAGAATGTCCCATTTCACAGGTTCAAAATGTATAAACAGTCTTTTGAAAATAGCAGATCTACAAGCTCACAATGCATTGTGAGCTTGTAGATCTGCTATTTTCAAATGGCTGAAATATATATACTAGGCCTGAAGTGGTCAATGTATGTTTTGTAATAATAATGAAAATCTACAAAGTAACTAATAACTAAAGTTTTCATATAATTTTAATGGAGTAAAAAGTATAATATTTTGTCTCAGAGATGTAGTGGAGTAGAAGTAAAAGTATTGAACATTGTAAATACTGAAGAAAGTAAAACAATACTCAAAATTGGACTTAAGTACAGTACTCGAGTAAATGTACTTAGTGGGTATGTGGTTGTATATCTGTTCATTTCCTTGTGGTTATTATAGACAGTAAATGTGAAACATTACAGATTTACAGATCCTACTGTCTGTCTGTTTAACAAACTTCATGATGTTTCCTCCATTTGACAGACAGGATGTTTATTTTTCAATAAAGCACTAATAATAACAATAATGCAAATATGTATCATAACAATGATAATAATATTAATAATAATAATAATCATAATAATCATAATAATAATAATAATAATAATAATAATAATAATAATTAAAATAATCATAATTATAATAATTATAATAATCATAATATTAATAATAACAATAATTATAATAATAATCATAATCATAATTAAAATAATCATAATTATAATAATAATAATAATCATAATATTAATAATAACAATAATAATAATACTACAAATAATAATAATAATCTTAATAATCATAATAATCATAATAATAACAACAACGTTATGACGGGAGGACCAATCACAACGCAGAGTGAGTGTCACGTGTACAACCAGGAAGTAAAGTGCAGTTTCCTGGAGATCAGATCAGAGGAAGAGACGAAACAACAAGGTAACAATATTATGAATAATAATAATAAAGTACATTATTAATGTGTGTCATAATAATAATAATAATAAAGTACATTATTAATGTGTGTCATAATAATAATAATAATAAAGTACATTATTAATGTGTGTAATAATAATAAAGTACATTTAAAGAAGCTGTTTTTGGTGAACCCTCCGTTCAGGTGTCTTGATTTAATGAATACTTTATGAACAGTGTGTAAATATTAGGATTTATACAATGATGTTAAAAGGATAACACAGGGCTTGTTTCCATTGTGGTCCTGTGTGTGTATTCAATTCATCAAGGCATTTTAAAGATAAATAATAATATACAATGATATACAAGACATGATCAACACTAGCCTCTCGTATAGATGTATTTGATCGATTTTGACATTTATTTGTATCTACCAGAGTATATAAACATAAATATATATAAATATAAGGTGTTTACCCGCTTGCCACACATGTTCTCTAGGTGTCTGGAGTATGTGTTTAATGTATTAGTCTATATTCTTCAATAAAGAAGTGTTTTAATCCCGTCTGTGGTCGATTCTGTTGGAGTTCCTACAGGGCGGTAGTGACGGCGCGCATCTGGTGAAAGCCGGAATTACACTCAATGTAAACGGGAAGTAAACGAGGAAAAGAAATGGCGTTCGGCCACAGACAGGATTAAAACACTTCTTTATTGAAGAATATGGACTAATACATTACACAAATACTCCGGACACCTAGTTAACATTTAGGACAAGCGGGTAAAGCACCTTATATTTTAAATCTGTACATGTTTGGAGAAGTATGGGCTTTGGAGCTGACATTCCAGGTTAATCTGAGGGGGGGGGGGGGAGGTGGAGCTAAGACTTTCGTAGATATAAAAAAAATCAACATCGATAAAATACATAGTACATTTACTCAAGTACTGAACTTTTGACGTATTTTTTACTTTACTGGAATATTTCCAATAATTCCACTACATCTCAGAGGTAATTTTTTTACTTTTACTCCACTACAATGATTTGAAAACTTAGTTACTAGTTACTTTGTAGATTTGTATTATTATCTCAAAACATACATTAACCACTTCAGCCCTATATACATTTTGGCCATTTGAAAATAGCCGATCTACAAGCTCACACGACGCATTGTGAGCTTGTAGATCTGCTATTTTCAAAAGATGTTTATATGTGAAAGAGTATTTTCACATTGCAGTATTGATACTTTCACTTGAGTAAAAATGTATTTTTTCAGACCACTCTTTACTCTGTGTGTGTGTGTGTGTGTGTGTGTGTGTGTGTGTGTGTGTGTGTGGGGGGGGGGTCCATTTGGTTCCATGTGTACACTCTCACAGTTGCAGACCTTTGGAACCCCCTTGAAATGGTCAAATCAATGGCCCAGGGACCACCATCCTGACTAAGAGCAACCTGGGGACCACCACTATTGTGCGTGGTGGGTCCATCATAGACCCACCCCACACCATAGTGGTGGGAGGGGGGGGGGGGGGGGGGTTCATGCACCGCAGGGAGCTGGAGAAAATAGCTATAATATCAATATAATATCTAATAAAATACAGTGATTTTGTTTGAATATGATGGAATATGATGAAGGATTACTGTGATTATGGTAAGCTCACATTTCATATCACACACACACACCATACAGTAAGAACTCCTGTAAGTTATTAAAAGTAAAAAATATAAATAACATAAAAAAGTTGTATTTTTATGGCCAGGGACCACCTGCAATCTGTGTTGCCAGATTATGTGAGAGAAACAAGCAACCAGGCCTAGGAAAACCAGCCCAAAAGAAGCGAATATGGGCCACATGTGCACTTTAACATATACTGTACATCAGCTATTTGAAAATAGCCGATCTACAAGCTCACAACGCGTCGCGACGCGTTGTGAGCTTGTAGATCTGCTATTTTCAAATAAAATCTTGCAGGAAATTACAATAATCAGATCTGGCAACCCTGCCTGCAATACCAGCGGTTTGAAACCCTCTAAAATACTTCTGCACAATGAACCAACATGACGTCATGCCAAGATGTCAGCAACTAAAACCTCAATGTCTGCTACCATGTGTTTGTCTTTAAGCAGGAGTTCCATGGTGACGTCATCATCATCATCTTCATCATCATCATCATCATCATCTTCATCATCATGACCAGACCACACTAGTGTGTGTTCCACAGAGGAAGAGCACCTCCTGCTGCCAGTGTGACGTCATTACAGCGTGGTGGTTCAGGGTAGGCCTTCCAACAAAGATATTATAGAAATCAGGGGCGCCGATATTTTACTTTTTTGGGGGGGTTTTGTAACTTTAATTCTGTTAATTTACCTTAATTTACCTACTAGGTGAAGACAAAGCCTGGAGCCTGGAGCCCCCCCGCCCCCCCCCCCTCGCCCACTGGGTGCTCGTCATTTGGCCTGGGTGCTTTAGCCCCGAGGCACCCACAGTATCGGCGCCCTTGATACAAATCACCTATTATTCTACTTTTTAGAACATTTTGAAAGTATGCCATTATTGAATATGTCCTGTTTTGGCCACAGCACATTATTTAATGTGATTATTGTCAGTCTTGTATATTCAAGTTATTTGTCATCATGTTGCCGTGGTCAGTGTTTGCTTCACAAAGCCTCAAAAGCCAAACAGAAATATCATTCTCATGTCGTTGCTGTCGGACAGAAGAGCGTTAGAGGATGCATTTGGTACGCTCTTACTTCACTCTTCCATTTGGCCCAACATAGCCGATCTACAAGCTCACAACGCGTTGCAACGCAACGCGTTGTGAGCTTGTAGATCGGCTATTTTAGATCGGCGAACGTTCCCCCCAGAATAGGGATGCTGGGGGTTAACAAAACTGGTTAACACATTCAGTGCCAAGCAAATAGATAAATAATGACTCAGATTAGTCGCCCCATGGAGACTTGAATTCATGGATATCTTTTTGTCCTAAGCCAGTCATTTGATGACCGGCGGACCGGTAGGAGACACAAAGGAGAGTCTTTGTGTCTCCTACCCGGAACCGCTGCCTACCCGGTCCGCCGGTCATCAGATTATTGTCTTAGGAATGAGACAAAAAGAAAAAGATATCCATGAAATCAAGTCATAGAGAAAAAGTCATTTTGAGGGTGAACTATTCCTTTAAGCATATTTTGGTCAACGCGATAATTTCGTTAATCTCAATCATCTTTGGCCACGATAACGCTGAGGTAATGTTCATAATGCTCTCATCTCTGCCAGGCGTAGCGGGAGGCGGCAGCATGGAGGTGGTGGTGGCGGCCAAGGTGCTGTGCATCCTGGGCATGTTCATTGTGATGATGGTGGGGGTCCTGGTGCCCGTCAGGCTCCTCATGGTGGACCATGAGAAGGCCCAGAGCTACAGGAAGGCCCTGGCGCTCTGCAACTCCTTTGGAGGAGGAGTCTTCCTGGCAACATGCTTCAACGCCCTGCTTCCTGCTACTAGAGACAAGGTACTATGACCTTTACCCTTTAACCTGCTTCAACGCCCTGCTTCCTGCTACTAGAGACAAGGTACTGACCTTTACCCTTTAACCTGCTTCAACGCCCTGCTTCCTGCTACTAGAGACAAGGTACTGACCTTTACCCTTTAACCTGCTTCAACGCCCTGCTTCCTGCTACTAGAGACAAGGTACTGACCTTTACCCTTTACCCTTTAACCTGCTTCAACGCTCTGCTGCCTGCTACTAGAGACAAGGTACTATGACCTTTACCCTTTACCCTTTAACCTGCTTCAACGCCCTGCTGCCTGCTACTAGAGACAAGGTACTGACCTTTACCCTTTACCCTTTAACCTGCTTCAACGCCCTGCTTCCTGCTACTAGAGACAAGGTACTATGACCTTTACCCTTTACCCTTTAACCTGCTTCAACGCTCTGCTGCCTGCTACTAGAGACAAGGTACTATGACCTTTACCCTTTACCCTTTAACCTGCTTCAACGCTCTGCTGCCTGCTACTAGAGACAAGGTACTATGACCTTTACCCTTTACCCTTTAACCTGCTTCAACGCTCTGCTGCCTGCTACTAGAGACAAGGTACTGACCTTTACCCTTTAACCTGCTTCAACGCTCTGCTGCCTGCTACTAGAGACAAGGTACTATGACCTTTACCCTTTACCCTTTAACCTGCTTCAACGCTCTGCTGCCTGCTACTAGAGACAAGGTACTATGACCTTTACCCTTTACCCTTTAACCTGCTTCAACGCCCTGCTGCCTGCTACTAGAGACAAGGTACTGACCTTTACCCTTTACCCTTTAACCTGCTTCAACGCTCTGCTGCCTGCTACTAGAGACAAGGTACTATGACCTTTACCCTTTAACCTGCTTCAACGCCCTGCTGCCTGGTACTAGAGACAAGGTACTATGACCTTTACCCTTTACCCTTTAACCTGCTTCAACGCTCTGCTTCCTGCTACTAGAGACAAGGTACTATGACCTTTACCCTTTAAACTGCTTCAACGCCCTGCTGCCTGCTACTAGAGACAAGGTACTATGACCTTTAACCTTTACCCTTTAACCTGCTTCAACGCTCTGCTTCCTGCTACTAGAGACAAGGTACTATGACCTTTAACCTTTAACCTGCTTCAACGCTCTGCTGCCTGCTACTAGAGACAAGGTACTATGACCTTTACCCTTTACCCTTTAACCTGCTTCAACGCTCTGCTTCCTGCTACTAGAGACAAGGTACTATGACCTTTACCCTTTAACCTGCTTCAACGCTCTGCTTCCTGCTACTAGAGACAAGGTACTATGACCTTTAACCTCTAACCTTTAACCCTGACCCTAGCGCCCTGCTGCCTGCTACTAGAGACAACGTACCACTAACCTTTAACCCTGACCCTAACACCCTGCTGCCTGCTACTAGAGACCAGGTACTATGACCTTTAACCTCTAACCTTTAACCTTTAACCCTGACCCTAGCGCCCTGCTGCCTGCTTCTAGAGACAACGTACCACTAACCCTGAACACACGCTGTTCAGCCTGGCTGCTTCTGAGACTTGAGAAGTCAATTGATTTGCTCAGGAAGCTCTCAGAAGGTTCCCCTTCCATGACCTTTCCTAAATATTTAATCCAAATGATCTCTTTTTTTCTTTTTACCAGTTTTTATAGTAATGTTTGTTGATTACTTTTGATGCTGTAATGGTAAAAAAAGAATCATGTGGGACCCGACCCACAGATTGAGAACCACCGCCCTAAACAGACTAACCCTAAACCCTGTGTCAACGTGTGTGTGTGTGTGTGTGTGTGCACACGCGCGCGTGCGTGTACGTGGTGGTGTTATTGATTTCGTCGACTATGATGGCTATGATGGCTAAAACTAAGACTAAATATATTGACAATTTCGTCAACAAATACAAACTAGACTAAGATGTTAGTGAGGGATCTAGTGGAGAAGAGATCCAGTAGAACTAAAAGACAAGTCATTTTATGTTTGGTTGCACTCTGAAAATAGCAGATCTACAAGCTCCAAGATCTAGCAGATCTACAAGCTCACAACGCGTCGCACTGCGACGCGTTGTGAGCTTGTAGATCTGCTATTTTCAGCATGCAACCATGTGTAATATCAGCCGTTATGACGCCATCAAGGCACCGCCAACATACATTTTAGTCGACTAAATCAACTGTAGTTTTAGTCGTCTATAATCTTGTGATATTTAGTCGACTAAAACTAGACTAAAAACTAAAACATTTCAGAATGACTAAAATATGACAAAAACTAAATGGAATTTGATTCAAAGGACTATGACTAAAACTGAATAAAAATTTTGCTGTCAAAATCAACTCTACCCGTGATCTGTGTCCTGAAACACTTGTTGTTGAGCTTTGCCAAGTTCGTGTGCCTACTGCTGTTTGTGTTGAAGAATGTCTTGTTAAATGTGAACGCAAATAGAGATGTTAAATGTGTGTGCGTGTGCGTGTGCGTGTGCGCGCGTGTGTGATGTGTGCGTGTGCGCGTGCGCGTGTGTGCGTGTGTGTGTGTGTGTGTGTGCTTCCAGGTGTCAGAGGTGTGCAGTGAGCTCCACATCTCCACAGACTACCCTCTAGCAGAGACCATGATGATGCTGGGCTTCTTCCTCACCGTGTTGGTGGAGCAGACGGTCCTGACCTTCAGGAAGGAGAAGCCCTCCTTCATCGACCTGGAGACCTTCAACGCCGGGGCGGGGGGCGGGTCTGAGGGGGGCAGCGACTCGGAGTACGACACGCCCTTCATCTCCCCCGCACGCAGCTCTCCTATTGGTAGGTCCTGTTGTGACATCATAATCATCTCCCCCGCACGCAGCTCTCCTATTGGTAAATAATCGCTGGATCACAATTATTTAGCATAATCATAAATTCATATGTTGAAAAATTATCATACATTTAAAAACAAAATCAAGAATATAATTGATAGCAGAGCTTGTAGATCAGCTATTTCCGTTATTTTTGGAAGTTTACTAGTATTAACTATATGGCCTGTTGGCCTTTAGTTACATCATTTATTTTGATTATTGGTTGTTCATTATCATTTCTTTGTATACTTATTGTATTTGTCATATCTGCCTAAAAGTCAAACATATAAATGTAAATTATATTCACATGTTCCAATGTTCAAGGCCGAAAAACACAATTAACCCATTCAATCCGGGAACGCATCTGTGTCATTTAAATTTTCATGGCTATTCAAAAATAGCAGATATACAAGCTCAGCAAAGCTTGTAGATTTGCAATTTTTTGAAAAAACTTGAAGATTTGTGAAAATCTTTGAATATATATATTTATTTTTAAAGCGAACATTTGTAAATCAAATCTTTTCTTCTGGGGGGTCTCTGTCTCTGGAACAACATATTTTGAGATGGGGGTCAAATACATATCTTATTTATTTTTCTAAATCCTAAAAGTATGTTTCTATATCAGTGGTGCTCCAACTTTTTCATGTCAAGGACCCCCAAAATGATATGTATTTGGCCCCCGGACCCCCATCTCAAAATATGTTGTTCCAGGGACCCCCCAGAAGCACAGATCGGAGTTGAAAATGTTCGCTTTAAAACATATATATTCAAAGATTTGCACCAATTTTCACGATAAAAAAAAAAAAAAAAAGATCTACAAGCTCATAGCGCTGCACTCTGTGCCACGCTATGAGCTTGTAGATCTGCTATTTTTGAATAGCCAAAGAAATCTTAACACATCGACCGCCAGAGGTTAATCTCATAATGTACTCACCAGTGCCAAGGTGTTTTTGTTGTTTTTTTGTTTTTTTCATGTCGCCATAGATCTTGTTAAAATCCTTAAGATTGAGCCGTACACGGTCTGTTTACATCTGCGACATCCCACTGTATCTCCCAGTGAAAACCACGTGTCAAACGGGGTATCCATGTTGTAGTTAGAGCGGATTACGTTAAACAGTGAAATGCGAGGAGAAAAAACTACAGGAAGAGAATTGAGTTTCAGTTTCGTCTGTAGAATGGGAGCGGACGACGTGATCGTCAAAACCGGATCCCAAATAATTCCGTTTCCGGTCATCAAACCGGAAACGGAAGTGGATCAAAAAAAATCCAAAAGTGAACCCGGACCGCGCATGCGCGAAAAGACCGCAGCCCGTAGGGCTACGGTCTCGGCGCTTAACAGTTGGATTTAACGGACCGTAGGACTACGTTCTTGGCGGTGGATGTGTTAAAAGGACACAGATGCGTCTAAAAGAGTTAATTCATCAACCGTACATTCATCATCGTACGACAAATTCATCGTCGTCACAAAATGTCCCCGATCCCCAACAACAGCCCTTCCTATTGGCCGCCGCCAGTCACATGGTCACCACCACCACCATCACCACGGCAACCTGACGGAGCTGGCCGGGGCGGGGCCTCTGCGCCTGGTCAGCCTGGTGCTGGCTCTCTCCGCCCACTCCGTGTTCGAGGGGCTGGCCCTGGGCCTCCAGGGGGAGGGGCCCGCGCTGGCCCGCCTCTTCCTGGGCGTGGCCATCCACGAGAGCCTGGCCGCCGTGGCGCTGGGCGTCAGCATCGCCAAGGCAACGCTGCCCATGAGGTAGGAGGAGGAGGAGGAGCCTGGTGTTACTTATGACACGGCTTGGTTGAATGTCTGATTCTGATTGGTCAATCGCTGAATTCAGCTGTGTGTTCTTTTTGAATAATGACCTGAGCTCAATAACAGACCTCTGTCTGATCAAAGCCTTCTTACTGCATTTCTAATGCCGTGTATAATCTGTATGTATGAATGAATGAATGAATGAATGCATTTTTATTTTCGTGTCTTGTCATAAGACCCATCCCTTTACGGGTTTATAAGACACCAAAAACATAAATTAAATGTGACCCTGGAATAAAAACATGTATTTGTTTGGCTTTTAGGCTTTGTAGACAAAAAAACATTCACTTCCAGGAAAACTGCACAAGAAAAAAAACATTTGGTTAACACCCAAAAAAAATAAAATAAAAATAAAAAAGGTAAATATACATCCACCCTGAGATCTCCGTAACATTGCACGGATCCAGTGCACTTCATTCCGTGGATAGTCGCCTAGAAACCCAGAAATTGTGTGCATATGTACGGCGAGTCCCACGGTGGGCGTAACCAGTCGCAACCCGGAAAAACCCGGAAGCAGAGCAGTCCCCACAAAAAAATTTACGATTCTGTGCCTATCGGTACATAACTCAAACGGCGCTGAGTAGGCACAGGCCAACGTCACACCGTTCAGGACGGCAACTCGGTCGCCTTAGCTCCCTCGGTGGTCCTTCACGGGGTGACAGTTCGCCTGTGACTGCGCGCCTCCGTCATGGTTTAGTCACAATGGGGGAGATGCGAGGCGGCTCTGCACGGAATTTCGGGTTTTTCCGTGTCTATTCACGGAATTTCAAAAACGTTCAAAGAGAACGTTTCCTCTGGAGATCGGGTTGATACATCACATGTATGTTCTCTTTGCCCGTTTGTCCCATGCCTTTTCTAAATATTCCGCAAGTGCAAATACCCTATTTAAAAAAATCCATACCAGTCTCTCTGCGCCATTTAACCAAATCAAATCTAGGTTTTTGCACCTATTAAATCATTGTTGACGTAGCTCATGATATAAGGGGCCGTAGAAAATAAAATGGAACTCATTCTCAATATAATGTATGTCACAATAAGTACAAATCCGCTCTTCTTCTACTACTCCTCCTCTATACCTACCAGTCTCGAGGTCCCAGAACAGAGTTGGGCACATAGAGATGTTTGTCTTTTAGATAACGGAGCACAAACACTTTCACCAGCATAACAGCTTTTTATCATGACAATCTGTATAATCTGTAACTTAAAACTGCTGTGCTGTCTCTGGCGCCTACAATACATTTATCTCCTCAGAATCAGAATCAGAATCAGTTTTATTGTCACATCACAGGTTTACAAGGTAAAAAAGTGGGTGAAATTCTTTTTTGTACATCGTTCCCATCGCAACGTTAGTTTCCATAGAAAGAAGAGGGGGGGGGGGGAGAAGAAGAGGGTGGGGGGCAGGTGGGAAGGAGATCAAAACAAGAGAGCAACAGAAGGCCAGACAAGTTATCTACATATTTACAAATTACCTGAGATAATAAAAAAAACTAAAAAAACTAAACTAAACTAAGGTGCCTGAGCATAGCAGCAATGTATTGTATACTGTGCATGTTATACTTATACTGTGCATGATATACATATGGACGTTAAGGTGCTTAGAGGAAAAGGAGCACAATAAAAAAAGACCCAAAAAAAGTCAGTGCGTTATACAAGGGATTAAGGTGCAAAAGGTCAGTGCGTGTCCACCTAGAGTGGACTGACCCTAGTATAATCCGCATGTAGCTCCATGAGGGAGTGCAACAAAAAGTCATTTGTACCTGGTGTAGTCCACAGGTGTGTCCGAGGGGGGGGCTAAAGTCCAAGTCATTGTCCCTGGTATAATCCACAGGTGTGTTCAGGAAGAGCCAGAAAAGTCTGCGCCGCCTGCTGTCAGGCTGCTGAACTCATCCAGGCTTATGCCCCATTCAGCATTCTGACAGCAGCTGGATTGAAACTACACCAAAATCTGGTGGTGGAACTCTTGATACTGCGGTAGAGCCCCTTGCCCGGTCGCGGTCGTTGTAGGGGGTTGAACAGTCTGTGACTTGGGTGGTGCTTGTCCCCTCTCCTCCATAGGGACGCGGTGAAGCTGGCGCTGACGGTCAGCCTGATGATCCCGCTGGGCATCGGCGTGGGCATGGGCATCGAGTCGGCCCGCACGCTGGCGGGCGGCGTGGCGTCGGCGGTGCTGCAGGGCGTGGCCGCCGGGACCTTCCTGTTCGTCACCTTCTTCGAGATCCTGTCCCGAGAGCTGGAGGAGAAGGAGGACCGGCTGCTCAAGGTTCTGTTCCTGGTGCTGGGCTACGGCCTGCTGGCCGGCCTGGTGTTCGTTAAATGGTGACACTGTGTGTGGTGACCCCCAAAAAACGTCTTAAAGGTTTAATGACATTCACTTTTACACCACATTCAAAGTCTTTGTCCTGGTCCTTCAAAAGTGTACAAAAAGTTTTAAGTGAAAATTCCATTCCAGTGATCCATGGCAGGTGTTTTTCTCTCACATTTCTAAAGCCTTTTCAACTGCAATGAAAAAAGAAATCTTTGCCTGCGGGTGTCGCTGGTGAGGGATTTTGCCTGTCAATCATCGCCTCTGCTCCGCCCCCCCCCAAAGGAAAGGATAGGGGAGGGGAGGGGCGAGGAGGAGAGTGGGCGGGATTATTCGACAGTGACCTCACTGTCGAAGGGCCAAGCTCAGATTACTTTTCAGCCTAATTATTCAGAAAACCCTAGACCACAGAAAATCCACTGAATGTTCAAAGTTCAATTTTTTTTGGTGTAATTGAGGTCATAAAACCCCCCAAAAAACATAAAAAATAAAAAAAAGTGAAAATGAATGTCATGATACCTTTAATGTATGAAACACAGGCGGCCATGTTTGGGGGCTAGGGAAAGCCGGGTGGGGGAGGGTGATGTTTGTTACTGTGTTGGTGACACCCAGTGGTGGAAAAAAAAGTACTCAATTTGTTTTACTTAAGTAAAAGTATCGATACTGCAATGTAGAAATACTTACAAGTAAAAGTCCGGAGTTAAAAAAATGTACTTGAGTAAAAGTACAAAGGTATTGGCATCAAAATGTACTTAAAGTACCAAAAGTAGAAAGTACTCTTTACAAATCATTTGAAAATAGCAGATCTACAAGCTCACAATGCGTCGCAGAGCTTGTAGATCTGCTATTTTCAAATGGCCGAAATGTATATAGGGCTGAAGTGGTTAATGTATGTTTTGTAATAATAATCAAAATCTACAAAGTAACTAGTAATGAAAGTTTTCCAATAATTGTAGTGGAGTAAAAAGTACAATATTTGCCTCTGAGATGTAGTGGAGTAGAAGTAAAAGTACTGAAAATTGGAAATACTCCAGTAAAGTAGGAATACCTCAAAATTTGACTAAGTATAGAACTTGAGTAAATGTACTTCGTTACTTTCCACCACTGGTGACGCCTACAGGCTGGGGGTGGGGGGGCGGAGCCTATCGGTGCGGGGAATGTTAAACGGGGGGGAGTAGGATGGAGGTGCTGCAGTACCTCCTCCCCGCCTGTGGGGGGCTCCTCACTGGGACTGGTCTTCAGGCTTCTTCTTAATGCACTGAAACGCTCTGCAGGCTCTTCTGTTCGGAAATACGCTCTGAGAATGTGCTCCGGGTTTCAGAGCGTTCCGCTGTTGACACAATGATGTAATTACCAACCATCCTGTTTAACTCATTGACTGCCATTTGGTGAGTACACACGAGTTGTGTGTTTTCAGTGGTTTTCCACTAGATGGCGCTGTTCGCTAACATATGAGTCACCATTTGACTCCCAGTGAAGCAGAGCAGCAGTGCATCACGTTATTGCAAAAAAAAAAAAAACAGCCCGTTCACTTCCTTGTTATTCGATTTGGAAAAATGGCCTTTTCTCTGTTTCTGTTGCTTTTTGGTGAAAACAACCTACATTTAACTGCCCATAACTATGGAACGCATTATCCCGATGGCTTTTTCTTCCCCCGATTCTCCGAGACCTTCCTACGTCTTTTGAGGCGATCGCCGGGTGGATCGTTGAGAAGAATAATATGCTATGATTTTTCAAAGGTTAATATTTCTCCACGGAACACTAACACAATTTCTCCCAAAGAACATGGATGGTTTTGGTTATAAGCCCACTTGTTTCTATGATGAAAGAGCAATTTAAAATCTTACTAACTTTCCATGGTTTTGTCGGCTTCGAGGACGCTATTGTTAAATGAGTTTCGGTTTGTTCCCAGTGGGGAACGGAAAAAAAACACTCGAAATCGCTGGCAAGGGCAGGTATACACGATGTTTTAACTCTGGCATTTAAAGAGTTAAACATGTTTCTTTACACAGAGTCCATAAACGACAAAAACCCATAAAAGACTCGCACACTGACAGACGGACGTCGAGGCTCTTTGGATGCAAAAAAATATAGAATATTTTAATTTCAAAAAGTCATGACATGGTGAAAACAGAGAGTGGACGCTTGGGTCCTCAGACCATGATCAACACTCTGGTGAGTGCTTATACATACAGTACGTATAGATGCATGTGGAATTAGGGCTGGGTGCAATAACGGCAATACCGCGGTTGTGTAATGCGTACTGCTGTGTCGAGTTCATAACTGCCATTATTATGATTTAGATTTTTTTTTTATACCGCCATACCTTCGGTAAACAGTGATTTATTACCGCGATAACAAAGAAGCTGCAACAATCATATTTTGTCTGTCAGTCAGAGTGTGCTCCCAGAGAGGCAGACGCTCAGCTCAGCTCTCAGAGCGTATTTCTGAACACACCTAGACCAGTGGTTTTCAATCCTTTTTCATGCCAAGGACCCCTAGATTGATAAACATTTGGCCGCGGACCCCCATCTGAAAATGTTTTGTGCCAGGGACCCCCCAGAAGCAAAGATTTGAGTTAAAAATGTTCTCGTTAAAAAATAAATATAATCAAAGATATGCACACATTTTCGAGATTTTTCAAAAAAATTGCAGATCTACAAGCTCATAGCGCTGCACTCGGTGCCGTGCTATGAGCTTGTAGATCTGCTATTTTTGAATGGCCAAAGCTAAGTGGTTAAAATGATTCTGACGCCATGTTAAAGACGGGGTGCCGTGATTTTCAGTGATCCCCCCCCCCCCCTAAAACATAATCATCAGGTATTATGGTTATACTGGGAGGAAAAGTGTACAGAAAGTGTTAAAATTATGTTTTTATGAGGACACGCCTCCAGTTCATTAAGTATACCTGGTTCTCACCTTAGCACCTCCTCCACCACCTTAGCACCACCCACCTGTCCTAGTCCCTCCTCCTCCTCATGCCCACACCTGTTGTGTTATGATAATGAGGGGGAGGGTATATTTTTACTGTGTCACTAAAGCGCTGTTTTTCTATTGGCACGTTTGACCCTCAAGGTTTCAGCCTCCAGGTAGAAACTCAAAATAGTCAGAGAAGACATAAAACACCATAAAAACACCACCAGGGGGCTTAATGAAGTTCTATCAACCTCATAGACACATGAAACACAGAAAAAGTGCAAAACCATGGCACCACCTCTTTAACTAATTTTGCTGGGGACCCCCTGGTACCCCTTCCCAAGGACCACTGGTGGTCCCCGGACCACTGGTTGAAAACCACTGACCTCCAGTGTGCGGTCACTACGGTGCTCTACACTGCAGCCATACCAAAGCATCATCATCTGGTCCTTTATCTTCTTGTTCTTGTAAGAAGTCCAGGACATTTAGAATCTGTTGCCTTGTTGTCCTTTGCTCTTGGATCCATCGTACTGTAAACCGGACCCTCATGTAAACCCTGTACACGCTCTGTGAGAGCCCGGTGCTCCGGTGGTGCAGTACCCGTCCACCGCCACTAGGAGGCTGGCGGTTCAAAGCCACTGAGCTGCATCCGGCTTGGCTGAGTGGCTGTCTATACGAACACAACTGGCTGTTTTTAGTTGTTGTTGTTTTTTTTTTGGGGGGCGGGGGGGGCTCCTACGACTACTACTACGGGCTGGGGGCGGGGCCCTTTTTCATATCAAGGACCCCAGCATTTATATGTGTTTGGCCGCCGACCCCCCACCTCAAAATATGTTGTTCCAGGGACCCCCCAGAAGCAAAGATTTGAGTTACACGTGTTCACTTTAAAAAATATATATATTCAAAGATCTGCACACATTTTCATGATTTCTCAAAGATTCCAGATCTACAAGCTCATAGCGCGGCACTCGGTACCACGCTATGAGCTTATGTAGATCTGCTATTTCACCCTATATATATATATATATATATATATATATATATATATATATATATATATATATATATATATAAGTGCACAGACTGTAGGAAGTACGGTATCAGTATCGTGTCCTTTCTCCCTTTTACAGCCAATATTAACTATTTATTTTTACCCGTACACATGTTTCATTGATGTACTTGATGCCATAATGCTGTAATATTTTATATCCCCTGTCTACGGTTATTTGTATGGTCTTTATGTTGTACCTGAATGTGACTAATAATACTGGTAGTAATACTAATAATTATTATTATTATTATGATAATGCTGGTATTAATTATAGTTATCCAATCCACTTTTGACAATCAACCTTGGTCCCGCCTTCTTGCTGAGGTTTGTGTTGGTTTGTGTTGTCTTGGTGAAAGAGCGTAAAGGTGTTGTGCTGTTTGCTGTGACCTGATATAATCAGTGCCCCTATATAGCAGTGGTTCTCAACCAGTGGTCCGGGGACCACCAGTGGTCCTTGAGGGGGCTTCCAGGTGGTCCCCAGCTAAACGATGGAGAGCTGGTAACCAAATGAACCCTTATTAGGTAGAACTTTAATCTTGAGAGTGTAAAATGTTACACTATGATCCTATGGAACCAACATCAACACAGCATGGATGGAATTGTGGACGAAATCTTATCCGACAATAACAAAATATTAAGTTTGGGGTCTAAATGTCATCAAACGGTGGTTCTGTGGCTCAAATGCTGAATAAATAATGGACCTTGATGTGTAAAGGGTTGAAAACCACTGTTTTATCATTTATAGCAGATTAGAGATTTGTTTAGTTTTTGTCGGTTTCCGAGCCAATAATAATTTGATATATAATATTTTTTTGTGTGAACTACTCCTTTAACTAATTTAGCTGTGGACCCCCTGGAAACCCTCTCAAGGACCCCCAGGGGGTCCCCGAACCTCACTTTGAGAACCGCTGGTGTAATGCAAAGTCACATACCGTACTGTACCCCCCCCCCCCCCCTCCAGGGTATTTATATCTCTCTATCGGTTAGAGGGATTGTTCTGTCTTTCTTCTATGTTTACCATGTTGGTTAATGTTTAAACGTTTAAACGTGTAGAAGTAAAACGCTCCTATACGGTAATATGTCCTACGTATCCATGCTGCTGTACTTAACACACACACACACACGCACACACACGCACGCACACACGCACACACGCACGCACACACGCACGCGTTCTTATACAAACACTATCCTAAACCCATTTGAACCGGGAACGCATCTGTGTCATCACTTAAACCATTATTTTATACTTTGGCTATTCAAAAATAGCAGATCTACAAGCTCATAGCCGCGCTATGAGCTTGTACATCTGCTATTTTAGACGTGAAAAAAGTTTAAGAACCACTGATATTAAAGCAACATACGTTTTTCAGAAAACTGTTAGGGTTTAGAAGACATTTGTGGAATCCCCCTAAATTTGAGTTAAAATGTTCGCTTTAGAAACATTTTTTTCAAAGATTTGCTAGCGGATCTACAAGCTCATAACGCGGCACTCTCGCTATTTTTTTAAAATAGCCAAATAAATCTTAAAATGACGCAGATGCATTCCTGGTCTCTTAAAGGGTTAATGCTGTCTCCACATGAAGAGGTGTGATTCTCTACTGTTTTATGTTTTATGGTTTTAGAGATACGTTTATAATTATAACAACATTCAGGTTGTGTAAAACATGATTTATACTTCGTTGCGTGCCACAGGGTCGTGCACCGAAAAATAGCTGATCACTGCAACAGGTTGTGAGCTTGTAGATCTACACATTTTTCGGTTTTATAGGCTTATTCGGTTAAAAATAGCATTCATAATTGCTAATCGCAAAAATTGTGTGTGTGTGTGTGTGTGTGTGTGTGTGTGTGTGTGTGTGAGAGAGAGGTTGGGATTTATGTAGGATTTATACTCTGTTGCGTGCCAAAAAATAGCAGATCTACAAGCTCTCAGCAGAACACATTGTGAGCTTGTAGATCTGCTGGTTTTGTCACGCGACACCCGACGCGCAACTGCAGTACAACTCGGGCTTCATAGGGTTAAAAATGGCCTTTTTATTAACTTGCCGTCCTGAAATTGTTTCATGTTTTATGTTTGTTCACAAGTTTAGGAGTGTGTGGCATTATTAACTGATGTAATCAATCAGTAAAATGCTGGTATATGAAGTTATGTAAGGTTTTATGAAGTTATATAAAGTTAGTAGCAGTGGTGGAAAAAGTAAAAACAGTTAAGTAAAAGTATCAATACTGCAATATAGAAAATAAAAGTCATTAAAAGTCCGGAATTCAAAATTTACTTGAGTAAAAGTACAAAAGTATTGGTATAAAAATGTACTTAAAGTACCAAAAGTAAAAGTACTAAAATGTTTGAAAATAGCAGATCTACAAGCTCACAACGCGTCGACGCGTTGTGAGCTTGTAGATCGGCTATTTTCAAATAGCCTAGGTATAAAATAAGGCTAAAGTGGTTAATGTATGTTTCATAACGTAATAATTTATATCTGCAAAGTAACTAGTAACTAAAGTTTTCAAATAATTGTAGTGGAGTAAAAGTACCATATTTGCCTCTGAGATGTATTGGAGTAGAAGTAAAAGTATTGAAAATTGGAAATACTCCAGTAAAGTAAAAGTACCTACAAATTGTACTTAAGTACAGTACTTGAGTAAATGTACTTAGTTACTTTACACCACTGGTTATTAGGAACATATGTAACATGTCAGGAATAAGGAGGGTCTGCATTTTTTGTGTAAATGTTTGAATATAATACAGATTACACAGGTATTATAAAACATATATATAATATATAACATAATACAGATTACACAGGTATTAAACACACCTGTTCCAAACTACTGAAATATTTAGCAGATGAAATATTTGGATAAAGTTTATGTGAAGTCGGGTCGTTAATGTAGATCTGTATAGCGTAGGGATGGGACAAATAATCAGTATCGTTTATCGTGATAAAAAAAAAACACTCACAATAATTGCATTGTGGAGATTTTATTTTATGGTGAAATTGTCCTCCGTCATACGCTAGGACCAATTAGTACCACTTAAACCCTATAAGATAGATCTGTGAAAGAGTGCTTTTGGTACGTTCTTATTTCACTCTACACAAATCGATTTGCCGAAAAATAGCAGATCTACAAGCCGTTGTGAGCTTGTAGATCTGCTATTTTTGGTGAATGTTCCCCCTAGAATAGGGATGCAGGGCGTTTGCAGTAAAAGTGCCATTTTAAGTTTGAAGCATATTTTGATTATCACGATAATATGTCATTAATCGCCATTATTTTTGTAAATGTCACAATAATCGTGATGTGTAAATGTCATAATGATATAGTTTTATTAGACGACATATTGATCATGTGTTGATATCTTGTCCTGAAACCATGTTGTGTTTGAAACCATTCATGTGAATAATAATCATAAAGTTTATGTTGATGTGTTTAGGTTTATATTCTCTGTACTGTATGACCTGGAATGTTTGATTAAAACAAAATATATATATATATATCCTTAAAACTGTATTAATATGTACGGACAACATGAAGTATTTGACTATGTTTGGGAATCCTCATTGATGATGTCACTGGTAGGCAGGTTTCTGAAGTGTCCACAGCCCTTCTCTGAGTCACAGAGTGTGTAGACAGACATGGTAGCATATGATAGCATATAGCATATAATATATTATAATGAGCATTAATGTGGACCAGTTATATGAAGATAAGATATAATATATTATAATGAGCATTAATGTGGGTTCAAGGTTTCATGGGATGTGTTATTGGTAGAAAATAAGTAGTTTTTTGGTTGAACTACTCCTTTAAGGCTGATCGATATTGAACCTTAGGTGCACATATATTCATGAATGTAGCCTTTTTACTTTTAGCCTTTTAGTAACTATGGGTCGTCCTCTGGTTCACAGAAGTATTTTATCTATTGAAAATACCATATAGGGTCATCTTAGAATCTCCTCCTCATATAGACCAATTATTTGTTTACAAACATTGAGACTGGACGCACAGGTGACTGTTTCATGTAATCAATTTTTATTTAACCTTTATTTAACCAGTAGAAACACATTGAGTCTCTTTTTCAAGTGGGAACTGGCCAAGATACAGCGTTAAAATTACACAGTCTAAGCTTAACATACGAATACAAAAACAAACAACAAAATAAAATAAAATTCCTAACAGATCCCCAAACCTGCTGTTTTGGGGTGAGCTTGTTTCACTTCATTCAACCTCCTCTTGTGTGTTGGCTAGTGGGGTGCGCCCCTGGCGACACATATGTACTTCATCGCGCAACGGTATTGCGCACCGACAACAGCTGACATACAAGCTCACAACCGCGTCACGGATGCGACCGCTGTGAGTTTGGAGATCTGCTATTCTCGGCCGTTCTCTGCGCGCGACACCTTCGCGGGACGGAGCATAAATTAGTCTTGACGGGCTTCAGCTGCGCGAGCCAAGCAGGTTCTGGTGCCGTGATCATAGAGCGCTCCCTCCGTTCTTATGACAGCCACTGGAGGTGGAGTTTTGAGGACAACTGCTTTGAATTGTTATTATTGTTTACACACAACAGAAACCAAGGATTATATATTTCAAGAGCGAGAGATATCACAGTAAACATCCTAAGCATTCTTCCTCCACACTGGGAGAAAATCAGATTCTGGAAGTTTGATGGGATGCATATTTACACGTGAGACTGTGACCACTTTAACATTGCATCTTATGAGCGGTGGGGTTCTTTTGCTGCCGACATGCGCGCGCATACTGTTTCGTATCAGTGTGACGTCGTCTGTTAAGGCGTCTAGTGTTCCAAAAAAAAGAAAAAACAGCCATTGAGTTACATTTGATAGAAAAACAAATTAGTAAATTGATTCATTTTCTTTGGATAAATGATGCTTCACATCCATACCAGTAAAATCACCAGGGTGGTCTGTTTATTTGTGGAACACAGTTCTTATATGACACTATTCTAATTTAGATGAACCTATTGGTATTTTCAATAGGAAAAATGTATAAATAACTCTTTGAGTGCAGGGGGACAGCGCCCTCTAGTGGCAGTGACATCAGACTTCAGTGCTCTAATAGTTGTGTAGAATGATCTACAGAATACTGTGAGACAGGGGTCTTCCATGTTTTTCAGGCCAAGGACCCCCTAGCTCAGAGAGAGATGAAGCAGGGACCATCTCTATGTTGTATAAAATTGTGTTTCAGTTCAACTTTTTTTTTTACTTGGTCTGCGCTTTTTCCCCTCTACACCTATGCCTCCTTAACCAAAATAGCAGATCTACAAGCTCACACACAAGGCGTTGTGAGCTTGTAGATCTGCTATTTTTGGCTAAAGTTCTCCTCAGAATAGGAATGCTAGTGTTGAGGTGGTTAACTCTCTCAGTTTCAAGCCACGAGTTATCCTCGTTTTTTCTGAATGCGCTCAGTGCCAGAACGAAAAATCCAGTGTTAATTTTCTTTTTTTTTCTATTATTATTATTTTAATTTATTTTTTTGGAAAAGAATGTTCAGAACCCAAGATATCGTGATCCGAAGATTTGCAGCTCCATTCACTCCTTGTTTAACTTATAACTGAAAAAGGCTGTATCTCACTTCCTAAGCACTTTTATTTTTACAAAAAAAAAAAAAAAAAATGCTGGCACAGTATGAACATATTTTTTTATTTCATTGGCACTGAGAGAGTTAATGTAAAAAAAAATCATATCACGCAAAGATT
>NC_137607.1:2575158-2630158 GCF_963280865.1 Gymnoscopelus braueri
TGATGCCGTTGTGAGCTTGTACTGTAGATTGCCAATTTTCTGGGCCCCCCTTGGGGGACGGCAAGTATTTCTGAAAAACAACTGTGTTGTCACGGAATCTCACGTCTTAAAGTTCACAATGAGTGGTGTGAAACTAGTTTACAGGGACAATCGTATTGTTTGGTTAATATAAACAGTATTTTCAGGACAAAAGGTTTCAATTTTACAATTTACCGTGTAGTCATTTATCAGACGCTCTTTATCCAGAAAGCCTTAAGGTAGTAAACAAGGTAAACATTGAACCTAGCATCAGTCTAAACAATGTAATATCAAAATAACAATATGTTCATTTGAAACTATAGGATCTCAGGTAAACAAGTGAACCTGGAATCTGTCTAAAACAGCATGCAATCTAATGACATTTTAACCTTTTGTATAAGTCTGCATGATGGTTTAATTGTCTGTCAGAGGTACTACAACTATGCAGTTTGTACTAGTAGTAATCCTACATTAAGCTAAATTCAGGAACATCTCGTTTATCAATTAAATAAATGATTCATAAGGTGAAACATGGATTAATGATGCTTTAATGAATACTCTGTATCTCTTTAACCCAGGATACTCTGTATCTCTTTAACTCCAGGCCTTCCTGAAGGACACCAAAGGTTTCAGACACGGCGTGAAGAACTTCTGCAAACGCAACGGCCTTCTGACGCTGTCTGTCATCGCTGTGATGACAGGCTGTGTGCTGGGCTTCATGCTGAGAGGCAGTAAGCTCTCTATACAGGTACCTGTCTGTCTGTCTGTCTGTCTGTCTGTCTGTCTGTCAATACTTCAATGAAGAAATACTCTGTTACAAGTAAAAGTATGGAATTAAAAATTTACTTGAGTAAAAGTACAAAAGTATTGATATCAAAGTGTACAAAAGTAGAAAGTACTCATTATGTAAAATGTCCCATTTCACAAGTTATCACATTTATAAATTGTATGAAAAACTTGATTGCCGATCTTTTTTCAAATGGCCGAAATGTATATAGGGCTGAAGTGGTTAATGTTTGTTTTGTAATAATAATCGAAACATACAAAGTAACTAGTAACAATATTTGCCTCTGAGATGTAGTGGAGTAGAAGTAAAAGTACAGAACATTGGAAATACTCCAGTAAAGTAAAAATACCTCAAAATTGTACTTAACGCATTCACTGCCCAGAACTTAAAAAACGTATTTTTTTCCAATTATCAATTCTACCACGGACGTAATAAACGTTTTTTTTGTATGTGATTTCATAAAAGATCTCACTGTCCCTTCTCACTCGCAGTGACTACTTTCACTTTAACTCACCCGGTAATCTCTCAAGAACAGATTCTGCTCTGCGTTTGAATCTGTCGGGGTGGTTCGTCATAACGTGTACGCACTGACCTACAAGTGGGCGTGCCTTCAGATCAGGAAGCAGGCCGCGCTTTACCCAATCAAATGTAGTGGGCGGGATTTACTGTCTTTGCTCTGCTTCCCACTAAAAACAAAACCGAAACTCATTTAACAATAGCGTCCTCGGAGCAGACAACCACGGAAACAAGTGGGCTTATAACCAAAACCATCCATGTTCTCTGGGAGAAGTGGTGTTAGTGTTCTGTGTAGAAATATTGTTAGTGGGAATGAAAACATAGTCGCACCACCGGAAGTGAAAGGCTGATGGCAGACCAAAACGTTGGTTTCCTTGCACACGGGTCCACCATATAGCCTCTCCCAGAGCCAAGTGAGAGAGTGTTTTTCCTTTTCATTTGGCGATGGGTTCCCAGATTGCTCACCCGGATATGGAAATAATGTCAATCCAAGATTTCTGTTTCCGTTTAACTCTGTCATTGAAACAGCTCTTTCTCGACCCTTCTTTCTCGACTTTTTCGCCGTGTTCCGCCAGACGCGCTGTTTACAAACTGCTGCTACAGGAGAAGGGAATGTCGCGGATGGAATATTTTTTCTCTGGGCCACTCACACACCTACCCTGTGTGTTTACAAACAGTCATAAGGGATGTACAGTACATTTTCTGTGGCGAGCTGAAAAAGTAAGTGAACCGTGTATTTTTGACGAGAAATGGCGTGTTCACACGGAGCTGCATGAGAAGGGGTGGACCCGGTTGTGTTGTCAGGGCGTCACAAACACGTACCCTGTGTGTTTACAAACGATTGGACATGCGATCATAATGAATATACATTTTTTGTTACCTGTTGAAAGTAAAAAAAAAAAAGAGTGAATCAGTTAAGTACGGTACTTGAGTAAATATACTTATTTGCTTTACACCACTTATATAAATATCAGTCTATGGTCTGACAGGGGGTTGGGTTTATAACCTCACGGTGTTGTGAGCTTTCCAGGAAAATCTATTTTTGCTTTTCCTCGTACTAAAAGTAGACACTACTAGGGCAACCAGGACTTAAGTGGTTACATTTAAACCCTTATAGAATATGTAAGAGCAGAGTGAAGCTTAATTCATTCAATGATGAAGTTGCGTTGGACCTCGTTGAGGGAGTGGGACGTTTTAAACACTTAAACTTTGACCGCGGTCCCCCAGGGTCTACTCTCTTCACTTGTTTAGGAGAATGTTGTCCTTTAAGGATGATGTGCCCAGAATAGTGACAGTGTTCATGTGACTGAGCAGTTTGAAGTCATTTCAACGCATTGAGTCTCAGATGTGTCTCACTCTCTCAGTGGTAGAAAGTAAGTTAGTAAGTGCATTTACTCGAGTACTGTACTTGAGTACAATTTTGGGGTATTTGTACTTTACTTGAGTATTTCCAATTTCCAATACTTTTACTTCTACTCCACTACATCTCAGAGGTAAATATTATAGTTTTACTCCACTGCAATTATTTTTGAAACTTTAGTTACTAGTTACTTTGTAGATTTTGATTATTATCACAAAACATTAACCTCTTCAACCATTTCGGCCATTTGAAAATAGACGATCTATAGCTCACAATGCGTTGCGATGCGACACATTGTGAGCTTGTAGATCGTCTATTTTCAAAAGATTTTTATTTGAAAACTTGTGAAATGGGACGTTCTGCATAATAAGTACTTTCTACTTCTGGTACTTTAAGTACATTTTGACACTAATACTTTTGCACTTTTACTCAAGTAAATTTTGAATTCTGGACTTTTACTTGTAACAGAGAATTTCTACATTGCAGTATTGATACTTTTACTTAAGTGAACATTTTGAGTACCTTTTACACCTCTGCTCTCTCTCCTGCACGATGTCCACCCCATCCTCTGTTCTTCCTCTTTGACCTTTGACCTAAGGGGGGGGTGTGGGTATGTGAGGTCTTGTCTGTTTGGAGGTAGTCCAACATTTTAAACATGTTGCACAAAATCATCCACTGTCTGCCCGGCATCACTATTTTGGGCTTAATAGCAGATCTACAAGCTCACACCACCACACCGGTGTGTGGCCCATTGTGAGCTTGTAGATCTGCTGTGTTCTGCAATTTGTCAAATGAAAAAGTTGTGTTTGTGTGTGTGTGTGTGTGTGTGTGTGTGTGTGTGTGTGTGTGTGTGTGTGTGTGTGTGTGTGTGTGTGTGTGTGTGTGTGTGTGTGTGTGTGTGTGTGTGTGTGTGTGTGTGTGTGTGTGTGTGTGTGTGTGTGTGTGTGTGTGTCTCAGCTTTTACCAGAACCTCTCCTCTAACAGATGGTAGACCAAGTTTAATGGACTGTTAAATACACACACACACACACACACACACACACACACACACACACACACACACACACACACACACACACACACAGAGCTAGCACTATCGTTTACATATAACATGGTAGAGCAGAGCATGTGTTGCTATGGAAACATACTGATGCTCTTCAGCTCCCTAACAACCACGGTGCTCATTGGTTGATTTCTTTGGTTGCTAGGAGACCAGATGGTTTGTGTTGAACAGATGGAAACATGCTGTGGACAGTAGAAAAAACATATGATTTAAGGCAGTGGTTCTGGGGTCTCCCACTCTGACCGTAAGGGCCTTACTGAGGTTAATGTTGGACCCTCAAAGAATGGATGCCGTTTTGCCCAGGTGTGATGATAGTTTGTTACCAGGTGTGATGACAGTTTGTTACCAGGTGTGATGACAGTTTCACCATGTGTACTCCATGTGTATGGAGTACATGTACTCCACATCCAACATACATTAACCCCTTCAGCCCTATTTAAACTATCTACAAGCACACAGTGGGGTTTTGGTGATTATTTTCCCAATGGAACGGTATTTTAATGACGTCACATGCGCGCGCATGCACTTTGGTGGAGGCATTGTCGTTGAGTGTGGACAGGATACCACCACAGCAGAACTGACGCCATAATGCAGTGTTGCTTTTATACCGTGTATGAGGACGCTCACCGCCACCGGTACACCTGTTATGCATAGTAGCCATTTGGGTAGCCTACTATTTTCAAAAGATTTGTTTTATACATTTTACACATTCAGTGGTGGATGTTTCCAGTTTCCTGTCAGGCTAAGATGTACTTCCTGTTGACCTTGTTTCCAGTTTCCTGTCAGGCTAAGATGTACTTCCTGTTGACCTTGTGTCCTGTTTCCTGTTTTCAGGCTAAGATCTACTTCTCGTTTCCTGGAGAGCTGTTGATGAGGATGCTGAAGATGCTCATCCTGCCTCTCATCACGTCCAGGTAACCACGCATGATGTCACTTCCTGTCTGTGACCACACATGATGTCACTTCCTGTCTGTGACACCACTTGTGATTCTGATGCTCGCCAAAGACACAGAGCAGTTTTTATCACTTACATCATTGGATATATGTATTATTATTAATACCATTTTATAGTATAGTTTTATGTCCTACCAGGACCTCTAGTAAGCCTACTGCTGGTTTTATCTCCTACCAGGACCTCTAGTACTGGTGAAATGAGAAGACACAGATCATGTATACGGGGGTCCCTGGTCCAAAATATTTTCTGATGGGGGTCTGCGGCAGTGTTGCCATGTCTGCTTCTTATAAGGGACTTTGGGCTCTTTTTTCTGTAAAAGTCTTTTTTTTTAAAGTCTCTAAATAACGGTAGTTGCGGGTTTGTGTTTTTTTTTTTTGGGGCTTGTTTCTGAAGTGTAAGCAACTACACTTCAGAAACAAGCACTTGTTTCCTAAGTTTTTTTATTATAGTTGAAACCACTGGTTCTCAAACATGTTTGTTTTGTTCCAGGGACCCTCAGACCAGACTTGTGTTGTTAGAATCATGTTTCAAAAATATTCCACATTTTGCACGTTTTTTTCCCCAAGATGTTTTTTTAACTCTTACCCTGCCAGAGTTTTTTCAGAACAGTCTGTAGCCTCTGCCAGGGTTTTGACCGATTTTGGTACCTTTTCGCATAGCCACAAAATATTTTTCTCAAGTATGATTGATCCCCAGAAAATTTCTAATCACAGATGAGATTCAGGTGTGGTTTCACAAATGTCAACGAGGTCAATTTGACCTTGTTGTCAAGTGTTGTTTGATGTTTGAAAATAGCTCAAAACCAGTGGTTTCAAACCAAAAAAAAAATGTGTGAATTGTTTGTCCGTTTCAATTTTAACATTGAAGTGGATGGAGCAGCAAATCTTTGGAAATTGTTATCTCCTTATTCGTTTGGAATATCGAAAAGGTGTCAATACTAAATAATTAGAGAATCTATTTTTTTTTTTTCTTTTTTCAGCACGTTTTTAAACGTCTTTGGCAGGCAACAGATAATTTCTCAAAGACGTTTATAAACGTCTTTGGCAGTTATAGAGTTAAAATAGCCGAAATAGGTTTAAAAGTGTGACCCAGGTCTGGGCCGTAGCGTGACGGTCCAGGCACCCTAGGCTGCAATGCCAGCCTGACAGCGTGTCGCGGGTTCGACTCCCGTTCCCGACGACCTTTGCTGCGTGTCACCCCCCCCCCCCCCCGTCTCTCTCCCCATTTCCTGTCAGCCTACTTTCCCGCTTCGTTTTTCTCTCAAAATCTGGCAACACCTGAACCCTTGAACTTGGGGTTAGGGTTAGAACCTCCTCATGAAGACGTGTTGCTCTGTGTGGTTCAGTCTGATGTCAGGTCTGTCGTCCATGGAGTCGAAGGCGTGCTGCCGCATGGGGGTCCTCACCGTCACCTACTACCTGTGGACCACCTTCATCGCCGTGGTGGTGGGCATCTTCCTCGTCATCATCATCAGGCCGGGCGTCGGCACCGTGTCGGACGGAGACCGCCTGGGGGGCGGACCCGTGATGACCTCCGCTGACGCTCTGCTCGACCTGATCAGGTCTGGTACACACTCAAACACACACACACACACACACACACACACACACACACACACACACACACACACACACACACACACACACACATTTAACATCTTTATTTGCGTTCACATTTAACAAGACATTCTTCAACACAAACAGCAGTAGATGCACGAACTTGGCAAAGCTCAACAACAAGTGTTTCAGGATACAGATCACGGGTAGAGTTGATTTTGACAGCAACATTTTGATTCAGTTTTAGTCATAGTCTTTTGAATCAAATTCCATTTAGTTTTAGTCATGTTCTGAAATGTTTTAGTTTTAGTCGACTAAATATCACAAGATTATAGACGACTAAATCTATAGTTGATTTAGTCGACTAAAATGTATGTTGGCGGTGCCTTGATGGCGTCGTAACGGCTGATATTACACTTGGTTGCATGCTGAGAATAGCCGATCTACAAGCTCACAACGCGTCGCGCTGCGACGCGTTGTGAGCTTGTAGATCTGCTATTTTCAGAGTGCAACCAAACATAAAAGGACTTGTCTTTTAGTTCTACTGGATCTCTTCTCCACTAGATCCCTCACTAACATTTTAGTCTAGTTTATATTTGTTGACGAAATTGAAATCAGGTCTGGTACACACTTACATACACTTATATTATATTTAGCTCTGATTCATAGCCTAGAAGGAGTTCTCCTTTAGGCTACGGGAGTTTCGATTCTTTGCGCTCGCACCACAGGCTGCACAGCCTCTCGTCTTTAGTAAAAATAAAAAATACACTTTCGCTTCTCACCAAAACAAAGACGGTTTTATGGAGTTGAAAGCCAACTCTAATTGGGAACACTCTGAGCCCTCTACAGTTCTTGTTAATAGAAACTAAATAATGTTTTCTTTCCGGTGAAATATCTAACATTTTGGCCAAAAAGTGAATTTTAGACGTGAGGGGAGGGCTCAGAGTGTTCCCATTATTACACATTTTTAGTAGAGTAGGCTTTCAACTCCATAAAACGGTCTTTTTTTAGGTGAGTAGCAAAAGTGTATTTTTTTAATTTTTACTACAGACGAGAGGCTGTGGTGAGAGCGCAAAGAATCTAAAGTCCCATAGCCTTAAGGAGAACTCCTTCTAGGCTATGAATCAGAGCTATATTATACATATACACACACACACTAGAGTTCTCAAATTCTGCCCGAACCCGACCCTACCCGACCCGACGTTTTTGGGCCGTTATTATCCCCCCCAAAAAATACATTTCAACTGCCCCTAGCGGCCTAACAGTAAGACGGAAATGTCAGTGGATGTGCTGGATGCAGCTCAAAGTGAATCTATAATATATAATAATCTATAAATACGTTATTTATTAATCTGATAAACATATATTGTATGTGCTTGTCTGGTTGAACTTCCTGTACAGTACTAATAGAAAAGCACTTAGGGTACAACTACTAGCAGCTTGCTAAATAAGAAAAATGCTACTATACTCAACTACCCAGAGGTCAGGAGCTCAGTTCTCTTCAGATGTTGTAAGCCCATGCAACTTTGTTTTAGTTTGATGGCTCCTAGACACATACGGGTATTTCGGGGCGTGGCCGAATCCTCCATTCTTTCACCGGGTGAAACAACACAGCTTTGACCATTGGAATTGCATTACGGAACGCACACTTTGTTACATTTAGTGGGTTTATTTTGTCATAGCGCCAACATAAGGTGAAGTATTGTAGTGCAGGTCATTGCAACAACCAACGATCTTTCAAAAATCTCAACGGGACCGTAAAATATTCTAAACTTTCTGCGATTCTGCCAATAATCATATTCTTTGAGACACACATCCAGGTCAAACAAGAGAATCACGTGACGTTGATCCCCTTCCCCTATTAGCTTATACCAGGACATGATGTATGCGTAGGCAGAGGAATAAGTCAACGACATTAAGGTAGTAGGTTAATCTCTGAATTGTTGACACAGTATTGAGGTCGCCGTGAACCTGGTTTCCAAGGAAAGCTTCCTGTAGCGTCAGTCTGCTAATCAGGCGGATCAGGTGATTAGTGTATTCTTAGTGGTCTCGTGGCCGGTGGATCCGGTAGATCTCATTGGGTCAGTAGATCAGGTGCTTCCTGATGGCCCGTGACTTTTTCCCAAAGCCCCGCCCCCTATTTTTTTAAGCGCCTACACCAGCGAGGTCGACGCCCTGCGTCATCCTGTTGACCCTTTGACCTTGTTGAGAGAGACAGAGAGAGAACAGTGACACTAAACCAGTGGTGGAAAAAGTACATTTTTTTTTAACTTAAGTAAAAGTATCAATACTGCAATGTAGAAATACTCTGTTACAAGTAAAAAAATGTCCAGAATTCAAAATTTAGTTGAGTAAAAGTACAAAAGTATTGGTATCAAAATTAGTACCAAAAGTAGAAAGTACTCATTATGCAGAATGTCCCATTTCACAAGTTTTCAAATGTATTAATGTATACAAATCTTTTGAAAATAGCAGATCTACAAGCTCACAATGCTTGTGAAGCTTGTAGATCTGCTATTTTCAAATGGCTGAAATGTATATAGGGCTGAAGTGGTTAATGTGTGCTTTGTAATAATAATAAAAACTCTACAAAGTAACTAGTAACTAAAAGTTTGCAAATAATTGTAGTGGAGTAAAAGTACAATTTGTGTCTCTCAGCTGTAGTGGAGTAGAAGTAAAAGGACTGAAAATTGGAAATACTCCAGTAAAGTAAAAATACCTCAAAAGTGTACTTAAGTACAGTAGGCTACTTGAGTAAATGTACTTTAGTTACTTTACACCACTGCACTAAACGAAATGTTTCTGAACAGTCCCCAGCCCACCAATGACACACAGAGTGGGTAGACAGAAATTATAATATATTATAAGGGATCAAAAATATTAGGGGAAAAAACACAAAAAACGAACAAACAGAGCATTCAACTAAAGTTGTGAGCCTTCCTTTTGGAACAGTTTTTAATTGAGTCCTACTGTCTCGTATTCTTTCAATAATAACATTGTTTTCATTCGTTTCACAGGAACATGATTCCATCCAATCTAATAGAAGCTACATTTCAGCAGGTGAGCTGTCAGTCACAACACTAGAAATAATAAAGTCTGCACACTGAACATGTTTAAAGAAGCTCCCAGTCAAGGCTTTATTAACGTTTCGACACAATGAGGTCTTCTTCAGAATGAGGACAGTCACAATACTACCACACTGAATTAAGAGAGAACACTATAGAGAAACAACATCACATGGATGCACCTGGGACGTATCATCAGTGTTGTAGCCTGGGGTCATCGGGTGTTTCGGGTCTCGCAACAACATACAGCCTCGCCCAGGTGACCCAGCCGGTGTTGATCAAGCCCCCGACTTACGTACCAATAGCTAGCTACCCACGGTCAGTCCTCTTAGGGAAAGACGGGGCCACTCAGTCCGCTTCTCCGGAACAACTCTGCCGGGACCGGGGGGAGGCTCTGGCACGTGGAGGGACCAGGCTCTGTGGATGGCCTCCTGGCCGGGCTCCTCCTTCGTCTCACCAGGTCCAGGACCTGAGCGTTGCACCAGACTCCCCCCAATCCAAACATGTCACTCCGGCGTGATGGTGTCTTGGGCCGTGGTGGTACTGCAGGCTCCACTTGCGGCTTGCTTGAAAGGCCCTCCTTAAAGGCCTCACCGTGGATTTGTTGGGCTCCTTCCTCACGGAAGACACAGGCTGGGGCGCTAACCCAAACTACAAACTACCTAACTTAAATGTAAACTTAAGAGATGGTTTAAAGGTAGCTTTTGGTTCAAACAAAAAGTTATAGCTCTGTATTGTGAGTGTTTGCTCAGTAACAGTGTTAAATAGCTCCATATTGTTTACCATCACAATATAGAGCTATTTAACACTGTTACTGAACAAACACTCTATAGTAATGATTACTATCACAATATAGAGCTATTTAACACTGTTACTGAACACACACTCTATAATGATTACTATCAGAATATAGAGCTATTTAACACATATTTTAACACAATCATATCACTTTAATTCCTTCTCTTGTGTTTCAGTACAAAACGGACCTGATTCCCGTCCTCAAAGTTTCCACTAAAACCATCACGCCCAACTTCGTCTACATCATCCCCGACGACGACGAGCCCAAAGGTCGCACGGTGTACCTGGAGCTGACCCCGGCCCCGGAGATCCTGTATAAGACCAGCCCGGGGAAGAGCCCGCAGATGAACGTCCTGGGCATCGTCATCTTCTCTGCTACCATGGGTAACACTCTTCTGTTTCTTATTCTTTTTTTTTAACACATTGCTTACCGAGGACGTAAATATACGTCCTTTTAACACATCGTGTGCCAGAGGTTTATTAAAATAGGGTACATCCAGTGCCAGCATATCTTCCATCCACTTACGCTGATATGTTTCGTGCTGTAGAAGCCCCGACGCGGACGTGCATGTAAACAAAGCGTGCGTGCGAGACGGCGGAGGGTCCCGACTAACGCCTGGAACAATAATATTTCTAACACGATCCTCCATTGCAGAGTGATCGCCCATCGAAAACGGCTCACTTCTACCACGTTAAAAATAAATGGAGATATTAAGCTTTTAGTCACGGAGTTAACATTGGAGCGGCCGACCGGAAGCATTTTTTGAACTGCGGACCCCCACCCTGATAATCACTTGGAATTGTAGGAGTTAAGGCATTGCATTTTCGCTTCCACAGATAAATATTGTGAAAATAGCAGATCTACAAGCTCACAACGCATCGCGCTGCGAGGCGTTGTGAGCTTGTAGATCTGCTATTTCACTTGTAGATCTGCTACACATCACTGGCTGCTATTTATATATTATCATATCACTACATGATGTTATATCATTGACCTAAATGGCCTTATATCAACAAGGATAGGGTGATTAAAAAAAGGTTATGTCTGTATCAGAAATGACTTTGGAAAGGTGGAAAACTTTAGTTCAGCTTGCGGAGTGACACATTACTTTACCTGGGTTACATCTTCTGATAGTTGTACTTGAATGTTGACATGAAATAATAATCTGAATGTTGACATGAAATAATAATCCCGTTTAGTGTTTTATTAGCGCGATCGTGACATAATAGGCTACAGCTTGTAGCGACGGCGCTGAAATTCAACACGCGTTGAAACAAAGGCAAAGATAAAGATAGCAAGGATTCAAGCAGCACGGACAAAGCTGTTCGTAAACAACAGTGACATCACTGACGAATCCTTGGTATCTTTCATGTGACCGACTCAACTTTTCTCCGCTCTGTGGAAAATCCTGGTGACGCAAGGTTATAGATTCACGGCCGGGAAAACTTGGAATTTCCCGGCCGCCTTCTTGTGGACCGGTGGTAGCCAGTGTTGCCAGATTCTGTGAGAGAAACAAGCAACCAGGTCTGGGAAAACCAGCCCAAAAGAAGCGACTATGGGCCACATGAGCACTTTAACATATACATCAGCTATTTGAAAATAGCAGATCTACAAGCTCACAACGCGTCGCTCTTGTAGATCGTCTATTTTCAAATAACATCTTGCGGGGAAATTATAATAAGCAGATCTGGCAACCCTGGTGGTTGGGAACCCCTGCTCTATGGAATTCCCTCATCAGTATATGTGCCCATATATGTGCACATATATGGGCACATATATGGGAACATATATGGGCACATATATGGGCTTCACATTTTGGTCTTATAACTTACATGGTTCCTGACCCGTGTGGTCCAGAGCAGACCTGGTTAGATGAATGTGGTTGTTCCATAACTCACGTACGTAATGTTGATTCTAAAGGTCAATACACGCTCCTTCCGAGAAAAATGATGCCGTTTCGGACGGGCTTTCTGAACGCGTTGGGACAGTCAGGAGGGAGGGGGTACATCTGAGACCACCCATCAGAAGCTCTGAATTATGTCCATTTGTTGTTTAAAAACTCTGCTAGGAGCATTTATTGCGCTTACGGCCAAGTTGATTCTGGTTGATTTCATTCCCTGCATTGCAGACACAATGGCCCTCATTTATCAATGGAGTACACGTACACGCCTGTTTTTGAGCCCAGGAATGAGCTTCCAAGTGAGATTTATCAAGCGATCCTATACAGCCAATCCTAGCGTACATAATGTCTGTCCTTTGATAAATGTGACGGCTAAAACCGACCGTCATGCAAATAACACGCCCTTAAATGTTCTCGAAACGCTCTCGAAACGCCCTTAAATGTTCTCGAAACGCCCTTAAATGTTCTTGAAACGCCCTTAAATGTTCTCGAAGCGCCCTTAAATGTTCTCGAAGCGCCCTTAAATGTTCTCAAACGCCCTTAAATGTTCTCAAAGCGCCCTTAAATGTTCTTGAAACGCCCTTAAATGTTCTCAAACGCCACGATTTTACGACATGAAGAACCAGGATACGACCAAACAAAGCATAAGAAAGACAATAAGAAAGAGTTTCCCCCGCCCGCCTCGCTGCCTGTCTTGTCAGCGTCCGACTACACATTGACCAATGGGAGGCCTCGCCCTCCCCTGTGTCTTGTGTTTCTGGTGAGGATCCAGTGAGTTTGGGCTTTGACTACAACTGGTGTTGGGCTTTGGGACCCGTCTTAGGCTTAATTGTTGCTTCTCTGCACACATTTATTAATCAGCTTGTTTCCTTCTACTAGGTCTGTTGCTGGGCAGAATGGGAGAGCGAGGCCTCCCATTGGTCAATGTGTGTCAGTGCATCAACGAATGTGTCATGAAGATCATCAACGCTGCAGTTTGGTGAGTAGTGAGTGACGACTATAAGTCATCATGCACCCCCCCTCCAAAAGGTTTGTGTGATCTCGCCTATAGAGAGCCAGGATGGCCAGAGATGCCACTGGATCCCAGGATCCACTTGGGACAATGTGGATCACTTATCTATGACATCAGTCGTCTATGACTGTGGTTCTCAAACCTTTTTGGCTCAGGTCACTCCTGTAAATAACTTTTTCATCCACGGCACCCCTGAATTACATTGTTACTTACTTACTTATAGGACCCTCCATTTATGTCATATTACGGTACTTAAAAATGTAAATATTTCCGCCTAAAATACAGCATGTCACGAGGAGAACTTGAGAGAGTATCAATGTCCATTAGGACAGGTTGAAAATAATTCTATACTTGACGTTTAACCACTCTGGGTGGAACAGTCGTCAAAAATAGCCGATCTACAAGCTCACAACGCGTCGCACTGTTTTTGACAAAGAGATTTGGTGTAGGTCCAAAAGTGATATGGATCCATTCCAAATATTATCAAAACATTCTGAGGCACCCCTGGACTTGACTGGTGTCACGGCACCCTAGGGTGCCACAGCACCCACTTTGAGAAACCCCGGTGTATGACCTATCTATGACGTAATGAGTCCATATTTGGGCATCATGGTTTCAGCTCCATTAATGCCACCTTGAAGAAATGTCTGACATTAAAATAGCGTTTCCCACATGAACGGCCCGCTGCAGGGACAGGGTGGGTTATGTTGTTCAGAAGTGAAGGTTGTGCACGTCCAGTTGGTCGCTATAGTGCTGGAGACACTAAATAACAGTTTAACCTATTCATCTGTGTCATTTTGCATTTCTTTGGCTATTCGGCAATAGTAGATCTATAAGCAGGTCTACAAGCTCATAGGTCAGGTCTACAAGCTCATAGCGCGGCACTGAGTGCCGCGCTATGAGCTTGTAGACCTGCATTTTTTTTTTAAATCATGGAAATGTGTGCAAATCTTTGAATATATAGATTTTCTTAAAGCGAACATTTGTAACTCAAATCTTTGCTTCTGGGGATTCTACAAAATAATGTCTTCTAAATCCTAACCGTTTAAAAATATATATATGTTGCTATAATCAGTGGTTCTCATGTCAAGGACCCCCAAAATTATATGCATTTGGTCGTGGACCCCCAGCTCAAAATATGTTGTTCCAGGGACCCCCCCCCCCCCCTCAGAAGCAAAGATTTGAGTTACAAATGGTCGCTTTAAAAAATATATAATATTCAAAGATTTGCACAAAATGGCAATTTTTTTTTCATAAATAGCAGATCTACAAGCTCAGCTGAACTTGTAGATCTGCTATTTTTGAACAGCCAAAAAAAAATCTTAAAATGACACAGATTCTGTCCCCGTTTTCATTGGCTAATAGACCCATGTCCTCCCAGGCTTAAGGCCCCGCCCCCAGTGTGAGGAGCGTGTGCCGTGACGGTGATCTCTGCACGTGTGCAGGGATTAGCTGACCCTCTGCAGGGGGGGTCAGAACGTGGACGATTATCCCTGCTGACCGACCGGACACACGGCTCGGAAACTACGTCATCTAAAACCAGTGGCGGAAAAAGTACTCGAATGTTTTACTTAAAGTAAAAGTATCAATACTGCAGTGTAGAAGTGCTCTGTTACAAGTAAAAGTCCAGGATTCAAAACTTACTTCAGTAAAAGTACAAAAGTATTGGTATCAAAATGTACTTAAAAGTACCAAAAGTAAAAAAGTACTCATTATGCAGAATGTCCAGTTTCACAAGTTTTGAAATGTATAAAAGTCTTTTGAAAATAGCAGATCTACAAGCTCACAATGCGTCGCATCGCGACGCATTGTGAGCTTGTAGATCGGCTATTTTCAAATGGTCGAAATGTATATAGGGCTGAAGTGGTTAATGTATGTTAATAATATAATAATAATACAAATCTGCAAAATAACTAGCAACTAAAGTTTTCTAATAATTGTAGTGGAGTGAAAGTGCAATATTTGCCTCTGAGATGTAGTGGAGTAGAAGTAAAAGTACTGGAAATTGGAAATACGCCAGTAAAGTGAAATCAATATTTTCTTTAGTCATAATGAACTCAATGGATCAGTATCTAATAACCAGCATAAAGCATGTTGACTGTGTGAATGGACAGTTGCAGGTGTTTTTTTAACCATTTAAACCCAGTCTAGACGGAGTAAGCTGGAAGTGAGTTGTCTCTGTACACCACTCTCTCTGTCTTCACCAAATCTCTTTGCCAAACGCTTGCTGATCTACAAGCTCACAATACATTGCGTCGCTACACATTGTGAGCTTGTAAATCTGTTATCTTTGGCTAATGTTCCCACCAGAATATGGATGCTATGGGGTTCCAGTGGTAAACAGTGTGTGAATGTATTCTTGTAGGTATTTTACGTTTACGATCATCTCCCTGGTAGCAGGTATTTGTACTTAAAGGTAGCAGGTATTTGTACTTAAAGGTTTCACGACATGCTGGATTTACAGAACATTAAAAGTCTTCATCATGGTCCTTCAAACGTGTATTAAAAGGTTTTAACTGAAAAAATCCACTCCAGTGAGCCATGGCAGGTTTTTCTCTCTCTCTGTGTTCTGAGGCCTTTTCAGCTGCAATGAAAAAAAAGAAAATGTCATCGCCTCTGCTCCCCCCCCCCCCCCCCCCCGCCGACGGGGCGGGATTAATGGACTGACATCAAAATCCACAGGCACAGCACTTTTCTGAGCCTAATTATACAGACAACCAGAAGACCACAGAAAATCCACTGAATGTTCAAAAGTTCAATTTTTTGGGTGTAATTGAGGTCAGAAATCCCCCCAAAATACCTAAAAATAAAAAGAATACAAATTTGATGTCATGAAACCTTTAAGCAAATGAACTTAGTTACTTTCCTCTGTCCGTAGGTATTTTACTTAGTTACTGTCCTCTGTCCGTAGGTATTTTACTTAGTTACTTTCCTCTGTCCGTAGGTATTTTACTTAGTTACTGTCCTCTGTCCGTAGGTATTTTACTTAGTTACTGTCCTCTGTCCGTAGGTATTTTACTTAGTTACTTTCCTCTGTCCGTAGGTATTTTACTTAGTTACTGTCCTCTGTCCGTAGGTATTTTCCGTTTGGCATCATCTTCCTGGTGGCGGGTAAGATCCTGGACATGCAGGACCCGTCCACTCTGGGCCAGAAGCTGGGCTGGTACACCGTCACCGTCCTGGCCGGGCTCTTTGTCCACGGCCTCATCCTGCTGCCGTTCTTCTTCTTCGTGTTGACCCGGAAGAACCCCTTCACCTTCATCAGAGGCCTGCTGCAGGCCCTGGTCATCGCCCTGGCAACCTCCTCCAGGTCAGGCCCCTCCCTCCCCAGCGTTGCCATGTCGGCTTATTACGAGCGACTTTGGGCTTGTTTTTTTCTGTAAAGTCGCTTGTAAATATTGGTTTGTTGCAGGTTGTGTTTTTCTGGGTCTGCCCAGCGGTTTTACCTTATCTACAGAATGTTTTTTTTCAACCCGGATGTAAACAAACGATGTCTCGGTGGAAAGACGAGTCTCTCTTCTTTCCACCGAAAAAACAACAACATTGTAACCACGATCGTTCGTTCTGTAGTTATCGGCTGTTGAATAATAGCTTGTTTTCACCAAAAACACAATCTGGGAAAAGAAATCTGAGATAAATGTATTTTCATAAATCTGATAACATTGTAGCGGACGGAGTGAAAATGTTTTAGATGACGTTTAGATGACGTCAATGATGCCTTGATGAAGTCAAGGCATCATTCATAGGTTGGCAAGAGCGCCCTCTAGCTTAATCAGTGAAAACACCATGGCAGTCAATGTGTAAAAATATTTCAAATTCTTCAAAAAATGTTTCTAAAATAGCCGATCTACAAGCTCACAACGCATCGCAATGTGACGAGTTGTGAGCCTGTAGATCTGCTATTTTAAATGCTATTTGTAACTGTACATCTATCTGTACCTTTTGATTGATTTAGATTTAGTTAATAAAGTATTAGCCTCGGAAACCCATGCCTTTTTTTTTTTTTCAAAAGAAAAAAGCCTGGGGGAACCTTGCAGGATTTCTGGTTTCTGGTTTCTAAACCTTGTTATCTCCTAACCAATCAAAGTGCAGAGGGGCGTCGCTCTAAATTTGGTGACATCAGCGTGTTGGGGGGGGGGGGGGGGGGAGGGGAGGCGGGGACATAGATTGGTGAAGCAATAGGAAGCGGCGCTGGTACCGAGCGCAAGGCTTTGGATCCGCCCTTCAAGACCTTGGATAGGGCTGGCTCCTCCAGTCTAATAAAGTATTAAATCAAATCATAACTGTCAGTGTGTTCTCTCTCTCTCAGCTCTGCCACTCTGCCCATCACCATGAAGTGTCTGTTCTCTCTCTCTCAGCTCTGCCACTCTGCCCATCACCATGAAGTGTCTGTTCTCTCTCTCTCTCAGCTCTGCCACTCTGCCCATCACCATGAAGTGTCTGTTCTCTCTCTCCTCAGCTCTGCCACTCTGCCCATCACCATGAAGTGTCTGCTGGAGAACTGTAACGTGGATCGTCAGATCGCCCGCTTCGTCCTGCCGGTGGGGGCGACCATCAACATGGACGGCACCGCGCTCTACGAGGCCGTGGCGGCCATCTTTATCGCCCAGGTCAACGACTACGAGCTGGACTTCGGACAGCTGGTCACCATAAGGTACTGTAATAATAATAAGTCATTTTAATGATGATGTTAGTCGGCGCAGTGGTCAAGTCCCTGCCCGCCACCGCGGAGGTTGTGGGTTAGAATCCACCGTGGTGCGTCCGGCTTTGCCGGCCGTCTATACGAACACAATTGGCCCGTGTTCAGGGGAGGGAAGCCGGGAGGAGGAGGAGGAGGAGGAGGAGGAGGAGGAGGAGGGGAGGAGGAGGAGGAGGAGGAGGAGGAGGAGGGGAGGAGGAGGAGAGGAGGAGGAGGAGGAGGAGGTTGATACTAGTCATTGCACGTATTCCTACGGGCTGGGGCGGCACCTGTCAGCGAGGAGTGTTGGGCGGGAGGAGTAGGACGAAGGCTCTACGTCCTCCTGGTGGGGGCTCCAATGTGTGTGGAGGAGGAACCAATTGGCATAACGACTAAATTGGGGAGAAAAAGGGGGTAAAACATAATTGGCTACTCTAAATTATACAATAATAATGTCATCTTACTATTAGAGCTCAACTGTTTTTCGGGGGCTGGTTTTCCAGAAGTGAATTTCCCATTTCATTGAACTGTCATTGTCATTGTTGGCGCCCCCTAGGGCCCAGGGGGGGTAATCTTTACAGAAAAATCCATATGTTAAAACCCTAGAGGTGGTTGAGAGTGTAAATCCCAGTAGATCAAGTAGTTTCTGAAACACCCAGACCAGCCCATTTGGTACCAACAACCATGCTACGCTCTAAGTCACTGAAACCACCTTTTCTTCTCCATTCTGACGCCTGGTTTGAACTTCAGCAGATCATCTGGTTCATGTGTACAGGCCTAAATGCATTGAGTTGCCGCCATATAATTGGCTGATTTAGAAATTTGTGTATACGTGCAGTTGGAGAGGTGTGTCTAATAAAGTGGCCAGTGTGTGTGTGTGTGTGTGTGTGTGTGTGTGTGTGTGTGTGTGTGTGTGTGTGTGTGTGTGTCTGTGCGTCACGATTATGGTCGCTGAACACCATTTCAGCTGGTCTGTGATTGCGATGTAAGCTACGGTAGTTTGGCTTGTAGTGATTCTCGAGGACTCGCCCTCCCGGCTATGGGATCTACTGTAGTGGTAGCGTAGAAACGTGTGTGACATTGGCGGGCATAGACATGAAAAGGTAGACGCCTCCTCCGACTCCGGGGCGTCTGTATCCCGGGCACCATTTTTGGGAAGGCAAGCTGAGGCCAACCGTTCACCGTCATTGACGTAGATCTCCGTCTTTTCAAATACTTTTTAGAAGATTCCACAAGAGGGCGCTCTAACGCAACTTGGGAATGATCCCTCGACTGATAGAAGGAATGACGTCATCCCAAAAAACTTCCCTTCCGTCCCATTCCTACGTTAGGATTTGTAGAAAAACACTTCTAGCTCGGTCTATGTTTTTTTGTGTGAAAACGAGCCATTTTCAACGGGCGATAGCAACAAAATGGCCGACCGAGGTAAAAATGTTTTTGTTCTGGTTTCTACGGCTCTCCAAAGATCGTCAAAACAAGGTAAAAAAAAATGCTGGCACCACCGGATGAAGCGGGAGCATAAGACCTGGTAGTGAATGTGTTAAGATTCAGCCGCGCAGCAAGTTAGTTGGAACTTGCCAAACTCCGCGCTCGTATTTGTGAACTAAATCAGTGGTTTTCAACCTTTTTTAATGCCAAGGAACCCCTAGATTGATTAACATTTGGCCGTGGACCCCCATCTGAAAATGTTTTGTGCCAGGGACCCCCAGAAGCAAAGATTTTGAGTTGAGGATGTGTTGTTCAACAGCCTTCATGGTTATTGTCACTGTTGTGTCTTAATATGACACATTGAGGCTTCATCACATCGACAAACTATGAATTACAGAGTGGCAACGCGGCAAAGGTTGTGCAACATAGTTATCTTTCAGGGATTTTTGAGTGGTGCCAGCCACTCCATCAAGTGACCGAGTGTGTTTGTCCGTATGTATGAGCACGGCAATAACAGCTGCAGCTGATTGTAACACAAAGCAAATGCAACCAGTTACAGCACACACACACACACACACACACACACACACACACACACACACACACACACACACACACACACACACACACACACACACACACACACACACACACACACACACACACACACACAGGCACACCATTGCTCCACCCCCTCTGTGTTCCTACTGGCTGGGCTTTAAACAGCCGTAACTCCAGTTCCCAGCAAGCTAAACTTCCCAAGCTTAGTAGATGCTCTTTGACGGCCAATAGGGGCAGGCTGTAATTGCTTAAGCCACGTCCTCTCTGTTTTCCTATTGGCTGGGCTTTAAACAGCCATAACTCCAGTTCCCAGCATTCTAAACTTCCCAAACTTGGTAGGTGCTCTCAGACGGCCAATAGGGACATTGCTTAAGCCATCTCTGTTTTCCTGTTGAGCAGCCTTGAAATGAATGGACAGGGATTTAACATGGTTCCTCTAGTTCATATAGCTTAAGATTATTATTATTCCCCCGAATGAATCGGGAAAATGAGGGCCTAAACGTACTCAAAAAGTTACGCAACTTTGCACACACATCACAAGTGGCGAAGAATTACGTATTTTAATCGTCTCAAAAAGGGACGTGGCCTAATGGCTCAATAGCGCCCCCTACAAAATGTCGTGCTTGAAGCCTCACAATACGGTTTCACCTACATGCATGCAAATTGGTACACACCTGTATCATGTCCCGACTTACAAAAAAGTCTCTTGTAGCCATGACCTAAACCCAACAGGAAGTCGGCCATTTCGAATTTAAAGTGACATTTTTGTGCATTTCAAGCCATTTTCACGGGTTGTCCTTTAACGAACTCCTCCGAGGCGGATTGTCAGATCCGCCTCAAATTATTCGCTCAGCATACACAGAAGAAAAAAAGATTGTGAAGTTGTTATTGGTTTAATGGTGGAGCGACCACATGCTTCAATGGACATAAATGCATTAGAAGGCTCGGCTGCGCGATACTTTTATACAACTACATTCTGACAAGTCCCGGAAAAGACGCGCTGTGATTGGCCAGTAGTCACTTTGAGTGGCATCGTGCTTTCCCAAATATGGCGGCCGCGATACAGGTCGCTCCAATGAACCGCAGCGGCCAATGAGGCGCCTAGGTTTCTATATCTATGTTCGCGCGGGGGGGGTGGTAGGTAGCATCTCCATGGTAGCGCATGAAGCTCCCACCAATCAGAGATGTCGCTCCTGACACTGTAGGATTGTGGGTAGTGTAGTATTGCTCCATGCCATGGCTACCATGTTTGTTGTGTTTTGTTCTTAAAATTAGGTTGATTTCATACGGACTTGTGGCTTCAAGGCTTAAAGGATCGTATAGCGTCGATGACGCTCATCCAAGGTGAGTATACCTTGGATGGTTATGACGTTATAGCTACTAATAAAAAAGCTCATTTTTTTCAGTAGCTATACGCACAATAGCAATGGGATTTTCACTTCTGGAAAGTCACTGTTGAGCTCTATGCTATATGACATCTAACCACTTAAACCAGGGGTCTTCAACGTTTTTCAGGTCAAGGACCCCTTAGCCGAGGGAGAGATGAAGCAGGGACCCCCCCATTACGTGTTGTATAAAACTGTGTTGCAGATTGAAACATAATGTTTTCATAGATTCCATAGATAGCTTCATATGTCTGTCCTGATGAAGGTCTAACGGCCGAAACGTCGACTCAAAGGACCACTTCACCCATTTTCAACCAATCTTCATATAATTGGTCCTCACTAATGCTCATTATAATATGGTGCCATTTTTGTCTACTCACTCTGTGTCTCAGAGGAGGGCTGTGGACATTTCGGAAAGCCCTCTACCAGTGACATCATCGATGGGGAATCCAAGCTGATAGAAACTACAGGCTTTCTATCCCTGGAAAATGTGCGTAAGCCATTGTTATCGCATTAATCAAAATCATAAGTAGAAAAAGTGCTCCTCGGAGCACAGGTCTCTCCCAGGTCAGGTAGGTTATGGTGGCCTCCTGGTGGCGCTATAACAGGCCAATGTGAAAAGGGTGCCATGTCTCCCTTGGCCTTTAACAGCAATCGGAGACTGCATTCATGATTAGAGGCATTTTGTTCCAAAAAATGTGTTTTGCTAAATTAGGCCTGCTGGTGGCAGGCCTAATTTAAAGGATCTACACCATGAATTTAAAAAAAAAAAAAAATATTTAATGTCATATTTTTTATGTCCCTCAAACGTTTTTCAAAAGGTTTGAGCCTAAATCAAGCCTCAGATATACTCATTCCAACTAACCTCTGGCTTATAAAGCACTTTCACCTGCAATACCACATTGTCCTGTTTGGCATGGGGCGCTATTGAGCCAGTTTGTATCCATGTTATCTCCTGGTTCTGTGTGGAAAAAGTAAAAAATTAAATAAAGAAAACATTTTATTTTTTTTAAAGAAAAAAAATGTTTTTTTATTTTATTTTTTTAGTTGGAACTGAAAAAACGGGAGGGATTGTACCCTGACGTGACGTCACGTCTGGGTGAAAATCAGTTTGGTCTGTTTTGAGACCAATTTACAGAAAACCCCAGATTTGCTGTGAAAGCCTGAGTGTTCACACTGGGGTATTTTTTGGGATAGAAGAGAGGTAGGGGAGACCAAAAACACACAAAAAAGAAGGAAAAGTTCAAATTCATGGTGTAGTCCCTTTAAAATTAAAAAATAAATTGCCTAACGATGATGTCACTGGTAGGCGGGTTTCTGAAGTGTCCACAGCCCTCCTATGAGACACAGAGCGAGTAGATTAAAAAAAAAAAAAAACATTTTATCATTAGTGAGGACCAATTATATGAAGATTGGTTGAAAATGGTTGAAGTTGTCCTTTAATAAAGATTTTTTTGGGGGCTTTTTCTTTGATGTTATGGTCAGAGATCCCCTTCTGAACATTTGCACCTTTGTCCTACGCATCTGTCAGCAACCTTTGAGCTGTGCGTCGGCCTTGTCCTCATAGAGAGCCTCATAGACCTGTTTGACAGACACTATCATCAGCGTTGTGTCAATTTAATGTTAACGTGTATTTAAAGACATTTAACCACTTAAACTTGACCTCTGGCTCCGTACTTGGTCTGCTCTTTTTTCCCCTCTACACCAAACATCTTTCCCCAAAAAATAGCAGATCTACAAGCTCACAACGCCTCGCATTGCGAGGCGTTGTGAGCTTGTAGATCTGCTATTTTCCGGTGAATGTTCCCTTCAGAATAGGGTTCAGTTGGTTAATGTAAAAAAATAAAAGGTTCCTATCACACAAAGATTTGGCGGACCCCCTGTAGTAACTCTGAGGACCCCCCAGGGGTCCTGGACCCCCTGTTGAAGACCCATGACTTAAACCCTCAACACTTAGTAAACTGGACCAGAGTCGTCTCTGTACTTGGACCGCTTTTTCCCCCCTCTACACCAAATCTCTTCCCCAAAAATAGCCGATCTACAAGCTCACAACGTGCCGCCTCGTGGCACGTTGTGAGCTTGTAGATCTGGTATTGTTGGATAATGTTCCTCTTCAGAATATGGATTTCTGGCTGATATCGGCCAAATCAAATATGAGGAAATATTTGACCAAATACCTCAATACCGACAAGGCACCTATAGGCTTTATTTGGAACGCCCGTTAAATTGCTTCTGAAAACACACCTGTATGTGTGACGAGCTCCTGCCAGGAGCTGAATATGCAGTGGTGGAAAAAGTACTCAAATGTTTTACTTAAGTAAAAGTACCAATACTGCAATGTAGAAGTACTCTGTTACAAGTGAAAGTCCGGAATAAAAAATGTACTTGTGTAAAAGTACAAACGTTTTTCGTATCAAAATGTATTTAAAGTAAAAGTACTAAAATGTTTGATCTGCTATTTTCAAATAGCCTTAGGTATAAAATAGGGCTAAAGTGGTTAATGTATGTTTTATGAAATATTAATTTATATCTGCAAAGTAACTAGTAACTAAAGCTTTCAAATAATTGTAGTGGAGTAAAAGTACAATATTTGCCTCTGAGATGTAGTGGAGTAGAAGTAAAAGTACAGAGAATTGGAAATACTCAAGTAAAGTACAAATACCTCAACATTGTACTCAAGTACAGTACTTAAGTACATGTACTTAGTTACTTTACACCACTGTGAATATGTTTAAATACCCTTTATTTCTTTAGTTTTGACTGCATATTTTCATGTTAGGATGGATTTCATCTAGCAATCAGGGGTTAATTTAGCCAAATCTGTGATTGTCAGCGGTGACACTAATACAGAACAAAATAGTGTTTTCCCCACGTTTGTGCATATGTCAGCTCTGATTGTTTCGCTATTAGTCCAGTTTATTTATTTTGTATTTGCTGCTTTTATTTTACATGTTCTGTGAAACACTTTTGAAACAATGTTTGGAAAATCGCTATACGGATCAATTCATTATCAATACTGATATTACTGTATTGTGAATAACAAATATATTTTTTAAAGTTTTTTTTTCTTTTTAAAGAGCAAAAGTATCAGACCTACAAGCTCACAATGTGTCAGGTTGTGAAACATTGTGAGCTCTATAATATTGATACATGTATAATATGTGTCTGTTACAGCATCACAGCCACAGCAGCCAGTATCGGAGCGGCAGGGATCCCTCAGGCGGGTCTGGTTACCATGGTGATCGTGTTGACATCCGTGGGGTTGCCGCCAGATGACATCACACTTATCGTGGCAGTTGATTGGGTCCTGTAAGTGAAACCACAAAGTTTGTAAACTTAGTAGAAATGGAACCAAACGGGTCCATTTGGATCCATTTCTAGCCCTCAGTGTTATAAAATAACATTGAGGATGTTACAGTGTGGTCCCAGAGATTAAAGTTCCTACTTCCTCTCGCAAAGGACCCGCAAAGTATGTTTATCCCAGCGACAAAGAGACACGTTACATTTCACATCGTAACCTGTGAGTTTAATGTTTGTCCACTTTCGTCTTGGTTGTGAGGTTCGATAAGTTGTCAGGTAGGTTATATTGCCGTTAGCATTAGAAACGTTTTGACTGGAAAACGATAGTGGAATTCAGTGACGTTTGACGCAAAGGGGTGTTCTTAAAATGCCTGGCGACGCTTTGTGTTGGTGTGACGTCACGCCAGAGCTGGTATGACGTCAGGTCTGCCTATATAAGACGTTGCAGACATGAGATATGTTGAAGAGAGTAACGTCGTCCTCAGGCAGGTTTTACCCAGTGAAGAAGGTAGAAGCTGATAAAGATAAAGGCTTGATTGAGAGAATTGAGAAGGAATAAGTATAAACATTCCAGAGAACCCATGGACATTTAATTTGTCTGACTACGTCCAAGGCAATTAGTGTTCTCAGGCACAATCCACGGAGAGTTAGAGAGAGGGAGAGCAGGGACATACAGATAACTAGAAAGATATATAAAGATTGAGATTGAGAAAGAGAGAGACGGGGGATATATATTCGGACACCTCTCCAAGATATATTAAAACATATTTAGAGAGGTTGACTGACATCTACAAGAGACAGAGAGAAAGACAGAGACAGACAGACAAGACAGCACCGGACAGAGAAAGAGAGACACAGAGAAGAGACGCAGAGAGACAGCGATGTTGCGTTGGGCGGCGCCCCTGAAAGGAAATCATAAGTATAGACACTTACGTTATTGTTCGTCTGTGCCAGTTGGACAAAATGTGTTCTACTTTGGTGGGTTACATCAAGGGATGACCGACAACAAGGATCAGATTGATGTGCAGGTCTTCAACACGGTGTTTTTGCGCTGGATGAAGTTGACCCCAGTGACCCCTGGAAGAGGAGAACGCCCCCTTGAGGTTCCCTCCATGCGCTGCTACCATACAGCTGTGCTGACAGAAGACACGGTCTACATCTGGGGTGGGTTGGTGAATTGTAAACGTATTAAAGCAGAGGGGAAACGCACCATCACAGGGGAATACAAGGACAACATTATTTATGCATTTGATGTCGACGCCCACAGATGGTTCAAGCCTAAGATATCTGGGACTGTTCCAGAGGGGAGGAGAAACCACTCAGCCTGTGTCTTGGGGAAGGTCATGTATATTCATGGAGGATACAACCAGCTGACTGGATGGACTAATGACATGTACAAGTTGGACACCACCACAATGGTCTGGTCTTTAATTAACACCAGAGGCACTCCACCACCTGCTTCAGAACGTCACTCTGCCACCATCATCGGGACAAAGATGTTTGTATTTGGGGGCTTTGGGGGTCGGCGCAACCCCATCAGAGCGTTTGACACAGAGACCAACTGCTGGCTGAACACACCTTCTCCACAGCTTCTTTCAAAAGGACGCTGGAATCATTCAGCCTTTGCCTACAATGGAGAACTGTACATATTTGGCGGCTGGAAATATACATCTGCTATATCCAGCCGTTGCAATGATCTGTGGAAATTGAATCCAGGGACCTTCTCCTGGAAGAAGTTTGAGCCCAAGGGGAAAGGCCTGGGTCTCGTGTATAATAGGTGCTGTTGCATGGTGGGAGATTGTATCATCCTCTTTGGATTCATAACCAGTAGACCACCCACATCTCGTTGTTTACAGATCTTACACTTAAGTCCTAGTCTGAAGACGTTATGTAAACTAGCAGTTATTCAGTACAATCTGGACCAGTCGGAACTCCCACACAACATCAGGTGGGAGCTGGCAGCCATGTTAAAAAAAAAAAAAAAAAACTCTAACCTGCTAAAATACACTAGGCCTGTTCCCCGCCAGGCCTGGTCGCCTACCCAGGGCCAGCAAACTTTGCAATACAATCATAGCCAATCGGAATGGAGTATTAAAAAAATGAGCTCATATATCATTGGACAACATCTTACTACTATAATTGACAAAAGCTCCGAGGTTCGTCTGGGATTCGCAAGCACAGGATCACTCCACATGCCTCCAAGACCCGCCACAGACTATTGATCAGAGCTCTGGCTATTATTTAGGCATCTTACCCCACCTCCATCAGTGATCAGACTCTATGTTTTAGGCATCTTACCCCACCTCCATCAGTGATCAGACTCTCGGCTTGATTGATTCTCTGATTTGCCTCTCAGACCCTCAGCCTGATCTGGCCTGATCTGGCCTGTATCTGGTTGCCATAGCAACCAGATACAGGAAGTTTGACCTCTTTATCACAATTACGGCAAACCCAAAGAGTGACAGAGTTCTTACTAGCAGACATACCTGACCCACAGAAGGAGCCGGAACTGCATAAGCTGGTGCGTCAATGCATGCTACATGGACCCTGTGGGACAGCCAACCCTAACAGCCCCTGCATGGTCAATAACAGCTGTTCCAAGAACTTCCCTAAAGACTTCTGTGACATCACTCGACTGCCCCATGATGGCCATGGTTACTCACAGTACAGGCGGCCCAATGACCGAGGTTGGGAGGTTGGGACTAGAGGTTCGGGCCCAAACCTCTAGTTTGTATGAATTTGTATGAACAACATTTGTATAAATAGCAAAAACTGTGCTTTGAAGAAAACACAAAATGGCGGACAATCCTGTCAGGTGGTAATGGGGAATCCGAGGGATTTTTTTTTTTTTTTTTTTACTGTATGACTTATGGTTCAAGAGTTATAGGCCAAAACATGCCTGTTATAGCGCCACCATGAGGCCAATTGCAAAGTTTGGGGGAAAATGTTCTTCCTTGGCCTCCAGCACGGACGAACGGACAGGGGTGAAAACATAGTGTCCGGCCTGATGGAGACAATAAAGACAAAAGTTTTGTCCAGGGATTCTTATGGTGTGTGATATGAACACCATGAACACAATGATCATTGTTTAATTAACATCCATTCATTCAGCAAATAAACAATAACTGTTCAGTATAGAGCATGGCAGTGGCAGCCATTTTGTGGTTCCAAAGAAAGCCCATTCATTTTCCCCAAAGAGATTTTTGAAAAATATATTAATTATTTTAAGCCTGGGACCAAGCCATCCAGGTGAATCTTTTTTTTTTTTAACACAGAATCGAATGGGCTTCCTATGTTTTCATAGACCTCTGGTTCTTATTTCTCTCGCACAATCTGGCAACACTGCTCAGTCTGGATTCCAGGCTAGGTGTTTTTATATTAGGTGGTTCTTCAAAATGTCCACAGAGGCTGCAAAAAAATATATATGGACAAAGGGAGCCCCATGGTTTTCTACAGACCCGTTTTGAAGCCACTTTTTCAGCAAATTCAAATCCGCCATCTTTGAACCGGAAATGACTGCTATTGGCTGCACCCGTAGCGAAGGCGGATCTTCACTCTGTCGAACCAGTAGAAGCCCAAGAAGCATACCTTACTTTATCATACATTTTTAAATGAATGGGAACATAATTTACTAAACTCATATCATGATAATTAAAAAAAAATACTTTAAAATAGTGATTGAAAACATAAAGTGTTTATAAAAATGTTTTACTTAAGTAATAAAATCATGTGTGAAGTCCAGCCAAAACTGTGTTCACTTGTATTGAGAGTAAGTGGAGATTCCTTCCCGCCTGGTCCTGATGTGTGCTTGTTTGTCGTGTTGTGTTGTTTGGACGTGTGGTTTTGTGCTGTGTTGTCGTTACACAGACAAGTTTCATACCATGAACAACATGTTGTTACAGAGACAGGTTTCATACCATGATCAACATGTTGTTGTTACAGAGACAGGTTTCATACCATGATCAACATGTTGTTGTTACAGAGACAGGTTTCATACCATGATCAACATGTTGTTGTTACAGAGACAGGTTTCATACCATGATCAACATGTTGTCGTCACAGAGACAGGTTTCATACCATGATCAACATGTTGTCGTTACAGAGACAGGTTTCATACCATGATCAACATGTTGTCGTTACAGAGACAGGTTTCATACCATGATCAACATGTTGTCGTCACAGAGACAGGTTTCATACCATGATCAACATGTTGTCGTCACAGAGACAGGTTTCATACCATGATCAACATGTTGTCGTTACAGAGACAGGTTCCGTACCATGATCAACATGTTGTTGTTACAGAGACAGGTTCCGTACCATGATCAACATGTTGTTGTTACAGAGACAGGTTCCGTACCATGATCAACATGTTGTTGTTACAGAGACAGGTTCCGTACCATGATCAACGTGTTGTCGTTACAGAGACAGGTTTCATACCATGATCAACATGTTGTTACAGAGACAGGTTTCATACCATGATCAACATGTTGTCGTTACAGAGACAGGTTTCATACCATGATCAACATGTTGTTACAGAGACAGGTTTCATACCATGATCAACGTGTTGTCGTTACAGAGACAGGTTTCATACCATGATCAACGTGTTGTCGTTACAGAGACAGGTTCCGTACCATGATCAACGTGTTGGGAGACGCGCTGGCTGCAGGAATCATCGCACATCTGTGTCGTAAAGACTTCCCTCTGGGAGCCGCCGGGAAGGTCAGGACACTAACCACATGAACCTTAGCATCACTGTGAAACTTAGCATCACTATGAAACCTAGCATCACTATGAAACCTAGCAATGCTAGGTTTCATAGTGATGCCTCACTATGAAATTAGATATTAGATATTCTAATTCTAGTGTCTGTCTGTCTGTCTGTCTGTCTGTCTGTGTGTGTGTGTGTGTGTGTGTGTGTGTGTGTGTGTGTGTGTGTGTGTGTGTGTGTGTGTGTGTGTGTGTGTGTGTGTGTGTTAATTCATATTCTAATGAGTGTTTGTGTTCAAATTCTAATGAGTGTGTGTGTGTGTTAATTAATATTCTAATAAGTTTGTGTGTTAATTCATATTCTAATGAGTGTGTGTGTGTGTGTGTGTGTGTGTTAATTCATATTCTAATGAGTATTTATTATGATGTGTCTTCACAGACAAACCCGTCGTACGGCACTCAGAACCCTCACAACCAGAACGCCGATAGCTCCTCCCACTGTGTCGACCTGCCAATGACGGAACTGCACGCACACAAGCATGACTGCATGTTCGAAGCCATGGCAGCGGACGCAAACGCACACACCATCTACTACAACATCTGTCAAGTCTAACACACACACACACACACACACACACACACACACACACACACACCATCTACTTCAACATATGTCAAGTCTAAACCACGATCTACAAAACATCTGTCAAGTCTAAAGATCAATATGTCGTTCAGAAAGGCTTCCCAAACTATAGTTCGGAGAGTCGAGACCTCTGGAGGTGCAAAGGTTCCAAGGAAGAGTTCTGAGACCGCCCAGCCGAAGTTCGGAGTGGCGACCATATGTAGTTTCATCACCTCCCTTTGTAGTTTCATCACCTCCCTTTACTAACACAAATGTGGACATGGTAAGGAGTACGGACCGCGCTTAACTGACAGTAATTCACCTTACAGTTTATCAGAGCGTTAAGGTACTTAACTGACAGTAGTTCACCTTACAGTTTATCAGAGCGTTAAGGTACTTAACTGACAGTAGTTCACCTTACAGTTTATCAGAGCTTTAAGGTGCTTAACTGACAGTAGTTCACCTTACAGTTTATCAGAGCTTTAAGGTACTTAACTGACAGTAGTTCACCTTACTGTTTATCAGAGCTTTAAGGTGCTTAACTGACAGTAGTTCACCTTACAGTTTATCAGAGCTTTAAGGTACTTAACTGACAGTAGTTCACCTTACAGTTTATCAGAGCTTTAAGGTGCTTAACTGACAGTAGTTCACCTTACAGTTTATCAGAGCTTTAAGGTGCAGCTCAATGTTTCTGGTTGTTGCTCTCGGGGCGCCGATGTATGCCCCCGCTTCTGGGTGCGCAACGCATGCGCGGCCAGTGCGGTTATTTTCCGGGTTTGTTACCTTTTTGGGGGGTTTATGTTACTTTAATGCGGATCATTGGGTTAATTTGGTACAAAGAATTTACTCCATGAAGTGAAGATGTTGGAGTTTTTTTCTTTTTCTTTTTATGCGATGAGTTTGTGATGGGTGCTCGTCATTTCCCCTGGGTGCTTAACCCCGAGGCACCCACAGTATCGGCGCCCTTGGTTGCTCTTACATGGTTGTGATGTTCAAAACAAGTGCTCTTCATCAACTGGAAGCTGTCGGTGTTAATCCTACATGAGAGCATGCTGGCATGCCTTATTTTTTATATATGTCTTTTATATACATTCCACAGACTTTGTTTGAAGTCTTAGTTTGACGTGCATTAACTTCTGTTTGTGCGAATGTGTTGTTGCATTAACTTCTGTATGAACTTCTGAATGTTTTAACTTGTTTGAACTTCTTTTAATTGTTTTAATTTAATGTTTTAATTGTTTTAACTTGAACTTTGAGGTTACACTCACCGCCAACGTGTGGTTACGGACAGATATATAGCGCACAAATGCAGCGAAAGTACTGAAAGGCCATGTAGTGAATTTGTTTTGAGGTATTTATCGAGTTATTATCTCGAGAAAACCAAACATTGTTATCTAACGATCATGAGATAATAATCCTCTATTGCTCGTTATTGAGATAAACATGTTTCGTTTTCTCGAGATATCGACCTCAATAACTTGAGATCACGAGCAAACTAAAGAAATGATCACGTTATCGTGAGAAAACGAGATAAAAAAGAATGCATGGTCTTTTGTGGTTGGTCAACGGCCACACCCCCCGGTGATTTTCATTGGATAGCGCTTCCTGCGGAAAGTGTCGGCCATCCCAAACAAGAACTGGCTCGTCTAAGCTAAGCTAAGCTAGGCTAAGCTACGTTGAACTAAAGGTTTCTGAACAAAAACAGACTAACCCTAACGCTTACCATAACCTCACACTAACCTTACTTCTGAAAGTAAACTACAAGTCAAGTGGGGTCAAACAAGGCGCTACTGTCGGTTGAAGTCCGGTCAAAGTTCCCTTATGTTGAACTCTATGCTTCACACGCGTTGAAAACGTGCCCCCCCCTATTTACAGCAATATACAGCTTGTAGATCTGCTATTTTCAAAACAAATGTGAACACATTTTTAAACAGCACAAATCTTTATGAACAGCATGGGGGGGGGGACCCTGCTACAGAATATTTTCAGTTCCACGGCCAAATACATTTTAATTCGTGGGGTCCTTGACATGAACGTGTTTGAGAACCACAGGTTTAAACAACATTAGGAAGAAAGCCCCAAAACCCACAACCTGCAACTACCGATAAATTACAAGTGACTTTACAGAAAAACAAGGCCAAAGTAGCTTATAATAAACAGACATGGCAACACTGATGGGGACGTGTGAAGTGGATGTGTGACTGAATCCCAACACTATAACACATAGGGCATAGCAGTGGCGGCCATTTTGAGTTTCCACAGATAGAAAGCCCATTCATATTTTTTCCCATAGATTTCTGAAAATATTTATATAAATGATTTTAAGCCTGGAAACAAGCCACACAGGCTCCTGGTGAACCATAAAACATTTGATTCTGTGTCAAAAAATATTCCAATATTTATATTAGATTCTATATTAGATTCTATATTTAATAAATACCCTTTTCTTTGCGGTTTTCAAATATGTTTTGACACATAATGAAATGTTTTATGGTCATGATTCACCAGGAGCCTGGATGGCTTGTTTCCAGGCTTAAAATAATTAATATACACATTTTTGGAAATATCTATGTGAAAAATGAATGGGTTTTCTATCTGTGGCACCACTGCTATGCTACACTATAACAGAATAATCTGTGAAGGAAGGGCCGTCTGTGTCCTTTACGACTCAACACTGACCTCTGCTGTTCATCTGCCAACTTCTCAGGCACAATAACATAATGTAGTCGTTATGTCAGTTAGCGACACACCGTTTGTCATGGAACTGTTTGATTTGTGCATAATTGTGTTTGTGGATATTTGTCTTTTTTATATGAAATATAACTGTTTGAACCTGAGTGGTGTGTGTGTATTTTTATTTATTTTTTCAATCAAAATCAATGTCTCCATCTAGTGGCGGAATACATCTACACACAGTAGTCTATCTGCCAGTGGTGGGAAAAGTACTGAGATATTTTACCTTAGTAAAAGTAAAAGTAGCAATACCACAATATAGAAATACTCTGTCACAAGTAAAAAGCCTGTGTTCAAAATGTTACTTGAGTAAAAGTACAACAGTATTGGCATCAAAAATACACTTTTATATATATATTTGTGTTCATAACTGACTTTCCTAATGACAGGAAGTCACGCAAGCCTGGATTTCACCCGTGATCAACTTGTAAAAACCCAACACCCAAACGCCCATTTGGGACAAAAACACTGTCCGCTCGGGTTCTTAGGACAAGGAATGTTATGACATATTTCTACTGTACCACTCGTCCTAGAACATAATAATTTCACATAAAAGGTAAGAAAAATATAGTCCGGAATTCTCCTTTAACGGTGTGAATTCTCCTTTAACAGTGTTAATTCTCCTTTAACAGTGTGAATTCTCCTTTAACAGTGTGAATTCTCCTTTAACAGTTTGAACTCTCCTTTAACAGTGTGAATTCTCCTTTAACAGTTTGAACTCTCCTTTAACAGTGTGAACTCTCCTTTAACAGTGTGAATTCTCCTTTAACAGTGTGAACTCTCCTTTAACAGTGTGAATACTCCTTTAACAGTGTGACCTCTCCTTTAACAGTGTGACCTCTCCTTTAACAGTGTGAATTCTCCTTTAACAGTGTGAATACTCCTTTAACAGTGTGAATTCTCCTTTAACAGTTTGAACTCTCCTTTAACAGTGTGAATTCTCCTTTAACAGTGTGAACTCTCCTTTAACAGTGTGAATTCTCCTTTAACAGTGTGAATTCTCCTTTAACAGCGTGAATTCTCCTTTAACGGTGTGAATTCTCCTTTAACGGTGTGAATTGAATTCTCCTTTAACAGTGTGAATTCTCCTTTAACAGTGTGAACTCTCCTTTAAACAGTGTGAACTCTCCTTTAATCAGTGTGAATTCTCCTTTAACAGTGTGAATTCTCCTTTAACAGTGTGAATTCTCCTTTAATTGTGTGAATTCTCCTTTAACAGTGTGAATTCTCCTTTAATTGTGTGAATTCTCCTTTAACAGTGTGAATTCTCCTTTAATCAGTGTGAATTCTCCTTTAACAGTGTGAATTTTCCTTTAACAGTGTGAACTCTCCTTTAACAGTGTGAATTCTCCTTTAACAGTGTGAACTCTCCTTTAATCAGTGTGAATTCTCCTTTAATCAGTGTGAATTCTCCTTTAACAGTGTGAATTCTCCTTTAACAGTGTGAATTCTCCTTTAACAGTGTGAATTCTCCTTTAACAGTGTGAACTCTCCTTTAATCAGTGTGAATTCTCCTTTAATCAGTGTGAATTCTCCTTTAATCAGTGTGAATTCTCCTTTAACAGTGTGAATTCTCCTTTAACAGTGTGAATTCTCCTTTAACAGTGTGAACTCTCCTTTAACAGTGTGAATTCTCCTTTAACAGTGTGAATTCTCCTTTAGCAGTGTGAATTCTACTTTAATCAGTGTGAATTCTCCTTTAACAGTGTGAATTCTCCTTTAACAGTGTGAATTCTCCTTTAATCAGTGTGAATTCTCCTTTAACAGTGTGAATTCTCCTTTAATCAGTGTGAATTCTCCTTTAGCAGTGTGAACTCTCCTTTAATCAGTGCCACATGACGTCTAAGACGTCATGGCCTGAGCGTATGGAATCGGATCACTGCCAATACTCCTAACTTCAAATAAAGGTTTCAGAACCTTGAAAACCTTTTTTGCAAGACTGAAAACTCGTTTCGAATCTCTGAAAAAATATTTGAATCTCTGAAAAAAGTGTTGAATCTCTGAAAAAAAGTGTTGATAGGCTGAAAAAAAATTCAAATCTCTGAAAACATATTTTACAGTGTTTCGCCAACACATTTTCAGAGTTTCAAATTTGTCACAAAGACACTTTCAGAATATGCATTTTGGCACTGTTCTACCTGGGTATTATTTTGTTTTCCATGTTTGAAGCCTTGTAAACTCCTGACTTAAAATAAAGGGTTCAAAAGGTTTGAAAGGTTTAAAAACTCGTTTTGAATCTTTGAAAAAAGTGTTGATAGGCTGAAAGTGTTTCTCAAATCTCTGTAAACACATTTTACAGTGTTTCGTCAACACATTTTCAGAGTTTCAAATTGGTCACAAACACACTTTCAGAATATGCATTTTGGCACTGTTCTCCTTGGGTATTATTTTTGTTTTCCATGTTTGAAACCTTGTAAATGGAGATCGTTTTTGAAACTAGCAACTTTATTGTTGAAAGACTGGGAAAAAAATGCAATGGTTAAACTTTATTTTGAAACTGTGATTCAGCGTCACACACACAGCAGCACACTCTCCTCAAATCTCTGAACACACACGCGCGCGCGCACACGCACACGCACGCAGCAGCAGCAGAGGCAGAGCCTCAGAGGCATGCAGGTGCTGAAACTCTGAAACATTCTACTCGAAACCTCGCAGAAGGTGGGGGGGAGCGGAGGCGGGACCAGAGGCGGGGCCGTTTGACGTCCATTCCAATCACATTTTGTATTTACTGGGCTGGGTGGGACCAACAGCGGTCGGCCAATGACTGACGCTCATAGGGGATTGTCAGACTGCTCAGCCAATGAAAACCCACAAGATAGCCTACACGTCGCTATTCAAGGATTATTATAATAATAATAATATTATCATTATTCATTGCGCACTGGTCCAATACAATACAAACCAATGTGCTGTCACGCATATCTAAACACACCCACAGCCTGGCACACAACATTCTATCTTCTAATTCTCCAGGAATGTCTGTGATTATAATTGTCCTATTATCAGCAGATGTGAGAGTGTCAATTCCTTGTGTTAATTGCGTTTACATAAGATGATAGTCTATTCAAAGAAGACAATTTGTGCCGCGCAATGCCATTCGCTCCAAATGACACACTTCAGTTTTATTCATGGATTAGGCCTACACAGGAATTTGTCATTACAATTTTACTGTAATCCACATTCCTAAACCCCCCCACTCCTACACTGTAGGCTAACATTTTTGGGGGTTTTAGCTATGGACCCCCAAGCTCCAAGCTCCACCTTAGCACCGCTAATGGAGCGGTTTCAGAAAAGAAAAATTAAAAAAATTAAACCGAAAATAAAAGGCGTGTCTGTCTGTCTGTCTGTCTGTCTTTCAAATAGCGTATGTATAAAATATGTCTGAATTGGTTAGTGATTCATAATATAATCATTTATATCTGCGAAGTGTAGGATTATTATAATTATTATTATTATATTACAATTAAAGTAAGCGCATCGGTTAGTGTGATTGAGTGGCGGTCGTTCGGTCTGTCTGTCTGTCTGTCTGTCTGTCTGTCTGTCTGTCTGTCTCTCTGTCTGTCTGTCTGTGTATCTATCTATCTATGTATCTTGTAGATCTGTCTGTCTGTCTGTCTGTCTGTCTGTCTGTCTGTCTGTCTGTCTGTCTGTCTGCCTGTCTGTCTGTCTGTCTGATGCGTATACTATTCATGTGAGATGTGACAAGTGGGTTAATTAAAGGAGAATTCCAGACAAATTAAGTGTTATCTTTGATGTCTCGTTACTCACCTAACGACGTGAAAAGTGGCGTTCTTTTTTTCCATATATTCCCCTGTCGTCATTTTTTAAACCCCCTCCGTTGTCATAATGGGAGCGCGTGGGTAAGGGAAATTCGTCTATTCTAACCGACGCAAAGTTGTTTTTTTCTCTACTAGTATTCATAGTAGAGTCTCATGATAGTCAAACATGCGTTGAAACTATCTGCGAGGCTGCCGTCAATGGCGAACGAGTTAACACTGGTTGCTTGTTTCCAGAATCTGGCAACACGAGTTGCCAGGTTCTGGAAAGAAACAAGCATCCAGTGTTAAATCGTTCGCCATTAACGGTGGCCTCGCAGGACATTTCAACGCACGTTTGACTATCATGAGACTCCACAATGACTAGCAGAAGTCATTGGCCGACCGCTGTTGGTCCCACCCAGCCCAGTAAATACAAAATGTGATTGGAATGGACGTCAAACGGCCCGCCTCTGGTCCCGCCTCCGCTCCCCCCCACCTTCTGCGAGGTTGCGAGTAGAATGTTTCAGAGTTTCAGCACCTGCATGCCTCTGAGGCTCTGCCTCTGCTGCTGCTGCATGCGTGTGCGTGTGCGCGCGCGCGTGTGTGTTCAGAGATTTGAGGAGAGTGTGCTGCTGTGTGTGTGACGCTGAATCACAGTTTCAAAATAAAGTTTAACCATTGAATTTTTTTTCCAGTCTTTCAACAATAAAGTTGCTAGTTTCAAAAACAATCCCCATTTACAAGGTTTCAAACATGGAAAACAAAAATAATACCCAAGGAGAACAGTGCCAAAAAGCATATTCTGAAATTTGAAACTCTGAAAATGTATTGACGAAACACTGTAAAATGTGTTTACAGAGATTTGAGAAACACTTTCAGCCTATCAACACTTTTTTCAAAGATTCAAAACGAGTTTCAAACCTTTCAAACCTTTTGAACCCTTTATTTTAAGTCAGGAGTTTACAAGGTTTCAAACATGGAAAACAAAATAATACCCAGGTAGAACAGTGCCAAAATGCATATTCTGAAAGTGTGTTTGTGACAAATTTGAAACTCTGAAAATGTGTTGGCGAAACACTGTAAAATGTTTTCAGAGATTTGAATATTTTTTTCGGCCTATCAAAACTTTTTTCAGAGATTCAACACTTTTTTCAGAGATTCAACACTTTTTTCAGAGATTCAAATATTTTTTCAGAGATTCGAAACGAGTTTTCAGTCTTGCAAAAAAGGTTTTCAAGGTTCTGAAACCTTTATTTGAAGTTAGGAGTATTGGCAGTGATCCGATTCCATATGAGCGCCCTGAGCGCCACGTGACGTCTAAGACGTCACCTTTTTTTTTTTTTTTAATGTTCAGAACCGAAGATATCATGATTTGAAAACATTCTGCTCCATTCACTCTTTGTTTAACGTCTTACTGAAAAAGGCTGTATCTCGGCTCATAAGCACTTTTTTTTTTACAATGAATTTTGGCTGTGGCACTCAGAGCCAAACTGCCACATTATGTTATGTTATTTTTGTAAAAACATAATAATAATAACCTCTGTTGATGGTTTACTGTTAATTCATTCATTCATCATCAGCTGCTCTTAAGTTAGGTTTTATTTGAGGGTCATTTATTCAGTGAATTATGCAACATGTTGTGTCTGCCCCAATCATTTGACATTCATTTAGCATTATTGGGGATTACATCGATTTGACGTGTTTGGTCATTACTTGCAAAATCATTATCAATATCAATCAACTTCACCTTTTCTTGAATCAACTTTCAAATCAAAGAAACGTCATGATATGACACAAAGAGAAGGGGCAGCCTTCACTTAGTTTTTTAACAGGTTAGAAATGTCACGCAGACATTGGTTTCATCACACATTCACACAACAGATCAGTCTGAATAAAAGGATCTACAAACCCCCAGCTCCCTTTAGAGGTGAGTCCATGTGATCTTTATGAAGTGTTACTGTATTTTTTATGTTATCTACTGGTAAAATATGCATTTTTAGCTTTGTTCAGTAGCAGACTTGTGAAGTACATATATCATAGTCTTTGACTCTTTGTATAAACTACATTTTGCAGATAAACGGGTAATAGCTTAAAGATGGGTCTTTAGACCTTCAGGCTGTTTGGAAATGGATTCTACAAACGTTTGCAAAATAATATCTATCTGTGATACATGAAGCCAATCATGGATATCAACACTTCACAAAGGGAACTAGCGCCCCCTGCTGTTGACTCACCATTCGCCAGTGTCTGGGCTCTGGACTCCCTTCCAGAACCCGTGTAATATCCCTCACCAAACGTAGGATTCTTGCCACCGTCTGAGGACAAGGAAGGGAAGGGTGCCCCCCCCCCCGCCCCCATCCACTTCCTGTTTAGCGTATTTGTAAAATCAGCCGTATCTTGAGTTCTCTTTTTCCCCCTGCATTTTGGCGAGACATGGTATATTCAACCAGTGGCGTAGCGCAAAATCACGGGGCCCCGAAGGAGATAAACCAAATAAGGGGAATTATCCCCAAAGTGTGTAAAATAACTCTATGAAACTTCTCTTTTAAATGCAGGAAATGTCAAATGTATTATAGTATTGCTTACAGCTTTAAGCAGAACTTTCAGGTAAAAGTAAGTAGAATTTAATACAATGTTCAATTAAGCTGTTACAAATTAATCCATATCACATACATGAGTATATTAAAGTTCTCTCCAAACAGATCTCAAATACATAGGTAATCTTACCCTCCCATGCTGTGATAAAACAAGATATCTAAAATATCACCTTCTGGTAGTTCCTTCCAATAACCCAGATTCCTTCTTTCTACCTGTTGTCTATTTTAAAGCAGAGCGAGGTATAAGGCGTACAATCTTTCCCTCGCCTGACTACAACCTAATAATAGACTGTAAAGGGTGAGGCCCCTTATAAGACCCATCATCAAATTGGGAGATATTTTAGTCTAATACAGGCACTATGTTTTTGGCTGATTTTTCTACCCCATCTATTATTAAGCATCTAAATTCCATATTCGCACAAGTCAGAGGCTAATTCCCCAACTCGAGATTACTCTAACAGACCCCAGGTCTCTAACGACAGCGCACAAAGTCTCTCAACAACTTGCTCTCTGAACATTGTTTATGAAGGGAATTTTAGCCCATCCTATTTTCCTACCACCCACGTTCTCTTGACCATATCCCGTTTGTTACCCCATGGTCAGCGTGACTGTGCTTGATGCGTCATGACCCTTTTAATCACCTCTTCCCTATTCTTACACACTATTTCACCATTATGCAATACCCTTAGGGAAATGATGTTTCCATAGTCTCAGTAGCTATTACCCTATACACTAGTCATGACCATTATTTTCCTATCTATACTATTTATCTCAGTTTACTTATCGTCAGCTAACTAACCCAAATAAACTATAATTTAAGAATAAAGCATTTACTCTTCACCCCACTATCGCCTAACCAGTGTATTCAACTTATTACGTCTCTTTAACCTGGATGTTTACCTTTATTAATTATTATTACTAGTCAGTGTATTCCTGTGCTACACCCAGTCTGTCTAGTAAGGCCTTTTCTCCCCTCTTGTAATACTACGTTACCTTCTATCTTTAGACTTTCCTCCCTAACACTCCTTTCCTTTCTGTTTCAATGATTATCTCATCTCTTAGACAATTATTAGCCCTATAATTAATCACAATGAATGTTCCTCCACTTATGTTCAACCTAAAGTATTTCTACTTCAGCTTAAGTATTTCTACTCCTGGTTCTCACAGTCTTGCTCTCTGCTCAGCACAACGCCCTGTCTTGTAATTTCCTGTTGTTCGCTCTACTAGTTCCTCATACTGTACTGATGGTTACTTTCCTCAGTACTGACGCAACTTTCTCTCTCCAACTCTCTTACTGCAAGTCATACTATTAACCCTCCAGCCTCCAGTTTGAGTTTACTTTGAACTACTGTTTACTGAACCAGTTTTCAAGTTTACATGCCTTAATAGATCTTCATCTATCATACATGTGGAAAATAACACACACTTGATCAATTATTTTATAAAAAGCCTATATACAAAAAAATCCCCATAGCTCCTTTTCCAAACTCCCACCCCAATGGTCCCAGTCAGTCCATGCCTAAAGGAGGATGATTCATATCGTCCTCCACGTCGGTTAAACTACGGATCTGAGTGCTTGGGTGGTCTTCCTCATCTGGTGGTGTCTCAGGCGTTGGAATAGAGGGGGAATAAAGTGGATAGTATGGGCTAGAGGGGGAATAAAGTGTGCTGCAAGATGGGTCTCTGCTCTCATCCCATTCTTCTGGGGTTGTTGTGGGGTCATAGAGGGGGGAGGGGGAGGTACTTCCCAGTTCTGGGGTGGTCACCTCATACTCTTCTCTTATGCCGGCAGGGGAATGATGGGCTCTATCTGGTGATCCAATCTGCCTCATTATTCGTATTATCTGTCGCTGCCGGAGGGTCAGGTCGTCCAGGTCCATCTCATCCAAATCTGAACCCTGTTCCTCTAATTCCCCCTCACTGTGCTCGTTTCTCTCCTGCTGCAACTCCTCTCCCTCCTCTCCTTCATCGTCACTGATTTCTATCACTGCCCTCTGACGCTCTCTTTCTCTCATTGTTCCTCCTAACTCCTCAATATTTCTCTCCACATTCTCCCTTTCTGCATTAAGTAGCGATTGTTTCTCCTAGTTCCTCGATATGTCTCTTTACATTTGCTCTTTCTGCATTAAGAGTGGCGACCGCGTGTCCAGCATTTATGGTGGCCAGGCCACCACATGTTCTAATATCTCGTCATCTGTTAGCATCAGCGTGCTGATGGCTTCATCTGTTAGCATCATAGCTCTGGGCATACTGTCTGCTGAACTTGGCCTTGGCCTGTCAACATTGGGCAACAGTGCACTTGAGCTTTGCGGGGCCTGCTGTAGAGTGTGTCAATGTGAGGCAATACTGAACTTCTGCTTTCTGTACGCTGAAGCTGGCTATGGTGGGGCATTGCATCATCTGGGAGCTTCCTCTTGCTAGGCACTATGTGTTGTTTGTTTAGGTAAAATGCCTGATGGGGGGCCACCGGCGGCAGTGGGTCCTCTCAGAGGAGGGTCTCGACTGATGCAGACCTCGCCCTCAGCGACAGTGTGCGTGTGTGTGTGTGTGTGTGTGTGTGTGTGTGTGTGTGTGTGTGTGCCATGTGTTGCATTCCCTATTCTTACACACTATTTCACCATATGCAATACCCTTAGGGAAATGATGTTTCCATATAGTCTCAGTAGCTATTACCCTATACACTAGTCGTGACCATTATTTTCCTATCTATACTATTTATATTTATGATGCAGACCTCGCCCTCAGCGACTGTGTGTGTGTGTGTGTGTGTGTGTGTGTGTGTGTGTGTGTGTGTGTGTGTGTGTGTGTGTGTGTGTGTCTGTGTCTGTGTGTGTGTGTGTGTGTGCGTGTGCGTGCCATGTGTTGCGTCTCTGCGGGTGTCAGTGCGCTGGCATCAGATCATTAGATCATTTCTCGTCATCACACATAAGGAATGCACTGAGCACGATATGAGAGAAATGGCAGACAGAAGCATCAGATCTCCAGGTCAGCGCCATGGTCTTGATCATAGACCCACAGTTACTCCGAGCACTCTGGCCCACTTGCCTGGTCTCTGGACAGAGTCAAGACTGTGGAAGATCAAGTTAGAGACATCGGACCTACGTGCGTCCGCTACGTCCAGTGGCCCGGATCATTTGGCTTTTTACACTGCTTGACAAGGAGCCCCTCGTTTGGACCTTTGAAATATGGTGCAAATGTCCCTAAGAAATCTGGGGCTGCCGTTAAAAAGGCCATTCACGATATTAGTTTGATATTAGTATGCTATCTCTACCCGGTATTGACGATCAGAGAACTTGGAGGCCAGTCTGATGTCATAGACATAGATCAGCAAGACCAATCTGGGAACCCATAATAAAAAATCACACCCTGTGTGAAGTGGGCGGTGTCTTGCTAGCTAATCACAATACTGAATGGAGTCAACCAATCATGTACAAAAGATAAATACATTTATTGAAACACTCTTTATGATGGACGAAACCATAACTTAAAAAAAAACAAATTCATGTTTTTTTTTCAAGTTATGGTTTCTTATATAGGGCTATGCACATGTGTCATGTGACACTGGCCAATCACAGTCCTGAATAGATTGTGATTGGCCAATCACGGTGCAGGATAATTGTACACATTTCCAAACCTCACTTATAGGGGCGGTTTCACAGCGCAGGATATTTGTACATTTTTCCAAACCTCACTTATAGGGGCGGTTTCACCGCCCAAAAACAAGACCAGGAGACCTGGTTCTGCCAGACCCAGAATGAAGTCCTAGTATGTAACACACCTACAAACCACTTTATAACTGAAGTTCATGATGTATAGTTGAATAGTGAATAGTTCGTGACGAAAGGGGACGTCACAAACTTTTTTTTGGCTGGGGCCGGAGGACAAATGGCCCCTGCCCATGTATGGACGAAACAGGTACAAAGCCTCATGTAAGCCCGACCCCTTGGGTCTGGCAATCACACCCAGTGTGAAGTGAGCGGTGCTATTTATGAGTTATTAATTTCATCATGCATATCGGTGCCAATCACAGCACGTCCTGCGAAGTGACGTGCTTACATTTTTTACATTATTATTGATTTCATCATGCGTCTCACTAGCCAATCACAGCGCGTCTGCCAAGTTTGAAGTAAATTTCATCATGTGTCTTGCTAGCCAATCACAGCACATCCTGCAAAGCTTAGCCTATGGGCGTGTTTTCCACAGCATGGCGTCACAGCGAAAGACAAATTCTCACGACGGAAAGAAAAACTTTCGCCACGGATGGGTCCTAAACCCTCTTATAGGAGCGGTTGCACCGCTCAAAAAAAGAGGAAGAAACAGCGCATTGGATTAGACTCTGGGGGGACCTCCCAATAGAATGTGGATAACAGGATGTTGGCCGTTAGGTCCGCCCTCAACCCTCCTCTTCCAGTCCAGGTGTCTTTGTTTACATTCCTAACTATACACGCTGTAACAGGAGCTCCCGACAGATTCAGCTGTGGAGCTCTGAATCTGTCTCGAGAGATTAGGGCAAGACTGGCATGGAACTCCAGGCATGGCTGCCATCATAATGGCATCACAGTGACATCACAGCGACGCCACAACGACCGTCCAACCGGACTTAAGACCTGGCCGCACAGAGTGTTCACTGTTTACACAGGCTTCACAACATTAAATCAAAGTTTACGTCTCAATCAAGTCATTAGGGTTCAAGGCGACGATGGATGAAAGTTCAAGGAGGTTCAGGGAAATAGGAGACGACGAGGAAGAGACGTACAAGCTGTGGAAGATCCGTAAAACGATCATGCAGCTGTGCCACGACAGGGGCTACCTGGTGACCCAGGACGAACTGGACCAGACCCTCGACGAGTTCAAGAGTCAGTTCGGAGACAAGCCCAGCGAGGGTCGCCCCCAACGGTATCAGGATCTCAAGGTGCTGGTCGCGCACAACGCCGACCCCACCGACCAGATGTTCGTCTTCTTTCCGGACGAGCACAAGATCGGCATCAAGAACATCAAGACGATCTGCCAGAGGATGCAGGAAGAGAACATCATGCGCGCCGTCATCGTCACCGAGGAGGGCATGACGCCGTCGGCCAAGGAGGCTCTGGTCGACATGGCGCCCAAGTACGTCCTGGAACACTTCCTGCAGGAGGAGCTGCTCATCAACATCACGGAGCACGAGCTCGTTCCAGAGCACATCGTCATGAGCAAAGAGGAGGTGACCGAACTGCTGGTGAGATACAAACTGAAGGAGAGTCAGCTGCCGAGGATCCAGAGAGTGGACCCCGTGGCCCGCTACCTCGGCCTGAAGAGGGGACAGGTGGTGAAGATCATCAGACCCAGTGAGACGGCCGGGCGCTACATTACATACAGACTGGTGCAGTGACAGTGTAGGCTGCCCTAGCCCGTCTGATCTGGTCTAGAGGGGCGGATTCAAAGTCTCCGGAGAAAACATCCGTGGGCTCCCATTGGTTTACCGATGTCCGTCAGCCCCACGCCCCTCCTCCTCCCCCAATGTGCAGCATTGAGAGCCCTGACGTCACAACATTTGGAGCGACGCCCACTGCAATCCGGTTGGTTGGGGAAATTAAACGTTGACTCCCACTTCCTATACCAGGAACGTCAACAGCCTGGTCCAGGCTCTTATTTTTGAGAAAAACGCGAAGGAAAAATAAAAGCCTGGAGATCGAGGCTAGTGACAGTGTAACAGAGTGGTTCATAACCTCAGCCTGATGGCCTGAAAGTCTAATATCTCCCCCGAGCGATAGGGATATCCCTTTGGCTTAGCGGTTAAGATGTTGGCTTTCCACGCGTGAGACCCGGGTTCGAATCCCAGGCGTTGCAACAGCAAGGTCTTTGTGTTCAGAAAGGAAACTAATGGTATACCACCTGCATGTTCTCCCCCGTGTCCCAGGATAGGTACCAGTGGTGGAACAAGTACTTTTTCTTTTTTACTTAAAGGAGAGAGCCAGACCAAAATACATGTGGATTGTATCTGAGGGGGGGGATGACAGGATCAGCTGAGTGTCATCGGCATAGCAGTGGTAGGAAAAGTCATGGGAGTAATAATAAAAATAATATCCACTTCCACAGATCTACATACTCGCAATGCATTGCAGATACGACGCGTTGTGAGCTTGTGGATCTGTTATTCAGGGTGCGACAGAGTCGTAGCATGGAGCCTAAACTGGACTGACTGGTTGCAGCTAGTGTATGTGTGCAGACTAAACATACTACTACACTAAACATTTACTATTACACTAACCATTTAACCTGCTAGTTAGCAACAATAACAGAACATGGCTTCATCCAAAACTACTAGCAGTAGTAACAGTAGTTTTATTTTGGTCATTAAAAGCTATTCAATACAATGCCTTCATTTGATATGATATGATGATATATATCAGTGAAACATTAATCTCTCAAGAACATATTCCAGCAGAGGGCGCTGTCTTTTCCTTTTTCTTTGACAATGGGTTCCCAGATTGGTGAAACATAGACCAAAAAGGTGTAGGCTGGGGTAGGCCTTAGTTTATTGTGCCTACCATTTAAACATTTGAATAAATATAAGATAAAGAAAATACAGAACAAGCAACAAAAAACAACAAAATAATAAAAGTCTAAAGAGGAAAAAGTCAGGTATTGAAAATGTAGTTGAGTAAAAGTACAAAGGTATTGACATCAAAATATACTTAAAGTACCAAAAGTACTCATCATGGAGAATGTCCAATTTCACAAGTTAACAAATGTATAAACATATTTAATACAAAATAGCCAAAGTGTATATACTGAAGTGGTCAATGTATGTTTTGTAATGATAATAAAAATCTATAAAGTAACTCGTTATCAAATAATTGTAGTTGAGTAAAAAAGTACAATATTTGCCTCTGAGATGTAATGGAGTAGAGGTTAAGGTATTGAAAATTGGAAATACCCCAGTTAAGTAAAAAATCACACCCAGTGTGAAGTGAGCGGTGCTATTTATGAGCGAAGTTTTAAGTTAACTTCATCATGTGTCTCGCTAGCCAATCACAGCACGTCCTGCAAAGATAAGTATTCAGACCCTTTGCTGTGACACTTGTATATTTGCACCGCTCGGTGCTCAAAAACAACAGTGGTCATCACAGTGATGGAAGCTCACTTCAAAAAAAAAATGTTTTTTGAAGTGAGTGGTGCTATTTATGAGTTATTAATTTCATCATGCGTCTCGCTAGCCAATCACAGTACGTCACAGCCAATCAGCCAATCACAGTACAGCGAAAGACACATTTTCGCGACGGAAAGAAAAACTTTCGCCACGGATAGGTCCCAAACCCACTTATAGGAGCGGTTACACCGCTCAAAAATACCTCAAAAGTGTACTTACTGTAAGTACAGTACTTGAGTACATTAATGAGTACTTAATTACTTTACACCGCTGGTCTGCTGATGACGCGAAAAATTGCTGCCTATTGCCAACCACTGCCTCATAGTATCTGTACAGTAAGCTTGATGTTGTCATGGTGACAGAGTTATGTTAGTCTATGAACGCTGTGTACATTTCGGCCATTTGAATATAGCCGATCTACAAGCTCACAATGCGTCTCACCTTGTAGATCTGCTATTTTCAACAGATTTTTATACTTTTGAAAACATTCTACATAATGAGTACTTTCTACTTTTGGTACTTTAAGTACATTTTGTTACAAATACTTTTGCACTTTTACTCAAGTAAACTTTTGAATTCTGGACTTCTACATTGCAGTATTGATACTTTTACTGAAGTTAAACATTTGAGTACTTTTTACTGGTAATAGTCTTAAACAACTTGTCTTAATAGTGAAGTAGTTTGCTGTATACTCTGCACTCACTAACATCATATATGGTGGGTGTTCATAGTGAGGTCTGGAGCAGAGGTCAGAGAGCTGTTTTCACACCTAGAAACCACAGCGCTTTGTACTTCCTCTGATGCAGAATGCATCCGCTATATCTGCAATAGCTGCTTGCTACATACAGATGATGATGATAGGCAGGAAATAAGTGCATCAGCGTACCACTTGCTTCAGTATATGGTCCTCCTTCTCACCATAACAACAGCAGTAGTAGTAGGAGGAGATCTGTCTCTGTTATAACTCTGTCACTAACACTGTGTCTGTCAGTCAGTCAGTCAGTCAGTCAGTCAGTCAATCAGTCAGTCAGTCAGTCAGTCAGTCAGTCAGTCAGTCAGCAGTCAGTCAGTCAGTCAGTCAGTCAGTCAGTCAGTGAGCAGCAACACAGGATGGAGTTGACATTGATCTACCTTCTACTCTGTGAGTACAATATAAACACATAATAATATGTACTATCAGTGTATTCACTTATTTCATGGTGTTTGTCCATTTCATTCTACCGTTATGAGGATTTAAAAAAAAATTCATAAGACCTGGGATCCGTTTATGACTTTTTACCACAACACTCAGGTTACATAGTGTGGCGTATGCCTGCTGCGACTGCAGCACACAGCAAACCCAAAATGTTTTTCTTTATATTTTTATTTCTATTTCTTATATCTGCTTTTTTCTGATTAATTTGCGTGCCTTTGTTTTTTCCTTTATTTCAAACTTTTTTTCTTACAACTGTGCCTATATAACTGTCCTGGGCAATGAGGGTGGGGGGAGGGTGGGGGTGGGGGGAGGGTGGGATAGGGGAATGCAGTATATGTACACTGTCTCAATTTTTTTGTGATATGTTATAAAAATGTATGTGCATCACGCTTGCCCCTGGGCCTTGTACGGAAAAAAAAAACAATAAAAAGACCTTGAAAAGAAAGAATTATATGTATATTAGGGTTAGAATTAAGCCTAATGAAGGCACTGAGATTGGGAGATGCGGCGGTTCAAACCCTGGTGGGGTCATACTGTACCAAAGACTAAATGGGACCCAATGCCTCCCTGCTTGGCACTCAGTGTAAGGGTTGTATTGGGGGGTAAGTCTCTGTGACATACTAGAGTCATGTCCAGTACTTATACATCATGTCCAAGTACTGCATGCTTATGTCCATCAATACCTAACAATAATTTTTCATCCAAATCAGACCTAATGTTCCCTCAGCCCTACGTTCCTTCAGGGTCACATATAGCCCTTTGATTGATTGATTGATTGATTGATTGGTTGATCTTTTTTGATCATGAAAATAAATGACACAAATGGTGTCATTTATGTGTAACAAACTCCCCGTTACAGTCAGAACTACAGACTCACTCCCCATGTTTCCGTCGTAGTCTGAAGACTCACCTCTTCAGACTAGGCTTTAGTCCGCAGCGCTTGACCTAGCCTTGACGACCATGCAGTCTTATGTAAAGGCTCAAATGTCATTTCCTCTAGTTTGTATAGTTTCAATGTAGATCATTATTGTGTTTATATTGTACCGTCTGGACTGATGCTGTAGGTTCTTGGTTGACCTCTGATCCTAATACTGAGGCACTACACTGTCTCTCTGCTGTTGATGTGTTTACCTTGCTTACTGTAAATCACTGTGGATTAACCCACTAAAGGTGTAGTTCACCCAAAAAATTTCTTATTTTCTATCAATGACACGCCCCATGAAGCATTGATTTCATGGAGATCTTTTCGTTTTTTGATGCATTCCTGAGACAATCATTTGATGACCGCGTGAATATCCGGTAGGAGACACAAAGAGTCTCCTTTGAGTCTCCTACCGGATACATTAGCATCTAATTCTGCCGGTAATCAAATGATTGGCTTAGGAATGCGTCAAAAACTAAAATATCTCCATGAATTCAATGCTTCATGGGGTGTGTAATTGATAGAAAATAAATTGGGTGAATTACTCCTTTAAGACCTGGAACGCATCTGTGTCACTTTTTGATTTGAGCTAAAAAGCATTATTTGAATAGCCACTTTGGCTATTAAAAAATAGCAGATATACAAGCTCGTAGCGAAAAATCGTGAAAATGTGTGCAAATCTTTGAATATATATTGTTTTAAAGCGAACATTTTTAACTAAAATCTCCTGGAACAAAATATTTTGAGATGAGGTCGGCGGCCAAATACATATCATTTTGGGGTATTTGACATGAAAAGCTTTGTGAACACTGATATAGAAACATAGGGATTTTTCAGAATACTCTTGGGATTTAGAAGACATTTGTAGAATGGGCTTCAGGTCTTAATGGGTTAAGAGCGTCTGCTAAATGCCTAAGTTGTAAATTTTGCAAACCATACGGTATGGTGCTGCACAGGCTTATGAAACAGCTTTTTTTACTTTACGGGAAATAACTGAAGACAAAAGATAAACATAAAAAGAGAAGTATGACTAAGGTACAGAAGTGGTAGATTTCATCACCAACTTCATGTCATGTCATGGTGGACTGGAAACAAACGTCAGCCTGGGAATATTAATTACAGCGGCCCTCATATTTGTAATTAAATGTGAAGGAGCCATTCTGTCCTTGTGCCTTTAAGCCTGATGTGGGCGGGTTCACCTTGATGGGGTTGCTATAGCAACGGGCGGGTTCATAAGGCACAGTTGCAACCAGCCACTTAATGATGGCAAGGTTTGGGTACATAGAGACACACGGGGACTACAAATTTCACGCCCACTTTTGAGACAGCGCCGCTACTCGAGGTCCGTTAGAACGATGAACTGCAGCTGCCAATGCATTCCCTATGAGAGGATATGAGAATTAGCCTACTTTTGAAATATTCCTACACTCATTCACTGCCACAATTATTGCTGGCCGCGTTTGCCCACTGCCAGAGATTTTTCATTTAAAAAAAAAAGTACTCAGGAGCCGAGATACAGAATTTTTAAGTTTTAAGTTAACAAGGAAGTGGATGGGAGTGTAGATCTTTAAACAATCATATCTCCTTGGTCTTTGGGTCAAATTTGAAAAAAAAACTAAAAAAAAAAAAAAAAAAAGAAAAATTATTTTTTTTCAACAAAAAAAAAATTACGTTTTTTACGTCAGTGGCAGGATTGGTAAACGGGACAAATTACGTTTTTTACGTCAGTGGCAGTGAATGAGTTAACTTGAGACGATATTGATTTAAATAAAAATATGTTTCCAAATGTATGGAGTGTCTTTGTCAACATATCTTCTTGTTTTCTTAATAGTTGATGTGTTTCACATTTAATTTGCCACTTTAACGAGTTACCCATAATGCTAACACAGCAGAGGGTAAACGGCAGACAGGCATTTCAGTGACATCACTGTCTTTACGAGCGCCGAGCGCCGACCAGTAGCGTACCCACTGTAGAGGCAGGAGAGGCGGTCGCCTGCCCAACTAAGATCTCGCCTCCCTTAAAAAAAAAAAAAACCCGAAAATGTGTCATTGCGTGCTTAATGTCCTCAAAGTCACGCATCCAACAAGCTTTGAACTGAGCAGATTGGACCTTCTGTTCCAGAGATAATGACCAAAACCTATTGAAAACGGCCACTTTCGCCATTTTTCTGGGTATTGAAAACCTCAAGGGATGCGTCCGTGACGTATATACCATGCGACCACTTAAACACTGGATCTCCGATGCTAGCGGTTTTGACATACTGATGGAGTATATTATAGTATATTGTGGGTAGTATATCGAGATGAAAGATATGGGACATTAAAAAGGACAAATTAAACAAATGGGACAGATTATTAGAACACAAAAAAAATCGCTACAGCCTCAGTAGTTAACCAGTGAAATGACGGTATTTTACAATGCCTCTCATAGGATTGCATTGAGAGCTGCAGTTCATCGTTCTAATGGACCCCGAGTGTCAAAAGTGGGCGTGGATTTGTAGGCCTTCCGCTTCCGGCCGTGTGTCTCTATAGGAGGAGATCACACGTTTTTTACCGTTTTTACATGCATAAACAAAAGTTGCTGTAATTCCCTGTTTGAATGAATAAATGGGAACCTCACCCAACAGCAGTATTTGGTTTGGACATTCTATTGTTTGGAAACGCGTCAAAAACTGATATTCCTGTACCCAGCCGAGTGGCGAAATGTTTGTTGAATCGTCACTACAAAATGTTTTTAAATAATAATAATAAGTAGTGAAAGCTCATCTATCAATCAAATAAATACAAATAAATAAATACAAATTGAAGGGCCCCAGCGTGATAATCTATAGAGCAAGACCCCTGCACGCACACTTATGAAACGATCTCATATTTTAACACTACTTGCCTTTTTTTTTACGTTATGGGAGGAAACTGATGTAAAAAAAGTTCAAACTTTATGTTGAAATGTGTGGACCAGTAGATCATATCTCACACTAGATAGATATACTGTAAATGGTGCTAAATAGCTGTGTGTGTGTGTGTGTGTGTGTGTGTGTGTGTGTGTGTGTGTGTGTGTGTGTGTGTGTGTGTGTGTGTGTGTGTGTGTGTGTGTGTGTGTGTGTGTGTGTGTGTGTGTGTGTGTGTGTGTGTGGCTGGTACAGTATCAACAGTGCAGCAAATGTGTTGCAAATATTCAGATGTATTGAAAAACGTATATATTCACTTATTAACATATTATTATATTAACACTAAAACTGCAGACTAAAAGCTAATGTATGAAAACTTTCCACTGAAAAAGAAATACATGCATTTAAATTGTTTTTATGATTATTATTGTATGATAAATGGACCACATTTAAAGTGTTTTTTTTTATTTTGTGTCTGTCTGGCCATTAAAATGTGATTCATAATGTAACATAACTGCAACAATAGTGTAACATGTGCAGTGGTGTAAAGTAACTATATATTCAAGTACTGTACTTCAGTACAATTTTGAGGTACTTTTACTTTACTGGAGTATTTCCAATTTACAGTACTTTTACTTCTACTCCACTACATCTCAGAGGCATAATTATACTTTTTACTCCACTACAATAATTTGAAAACTTCATTTACTAGTTACTTTGCAAATAAATGATTACATTATAAAACATACATTAACCACTTTAGCCCTATTTTATACATAGGCTATTTGAAAATAGCCGATCTGCTATTTTAAAACATAGTACTTTTATTTTTGCTATTTTAAGTATATTTTGATACCAATACTTTTGTACTTTTACTCAAGTAAATTTGGAATTCCGGACTTTCACTTGTAACAGAGTACTTCTACATTGCAGTATTGATACTTTTACTTAAGTAAAATAGTTGAGTACTTTTTCCACCACAAATGACATGGCACCGTCAGCACTCGCTATGCAACACTCTTAATAACACATTTATCAGACATGTGGGTGTGAACCAGTGGTATAAAGTAACTAAGTACATTTACCCAAGTACTGTACTTAAGTACAATTTTGAGGTACTTTTACTCTACTGGAGTATTTCAATTTGTTTGTACTTTTACTTCTACTCCACTACATCTCAGAGGCAAATATTGTACTTTTACTCCACTACAATTATTTGAAAACTTTAGTTACTAGTTACTTTGTAGATTTAGATTATTATTACAAAACATACATTAACCACTTCAGCCCTATAAACATTTCGGCCATTTGAAAATAGCCGATCTACAAGCTTGTAGATCTGCTATTTTCAAAAGATTTTTTAGACATTCTATACATTTAAAAACTTGTGAAATGGGACATTCTGCATAATGAGTAGGCTACTTTTACTTTTGGTACTTTAAGTACATTTTGATACCAATACTTTTGTACCTTTTACTCAAGTACATTTTGAATTCCGGACTTTTACATGTAAGAGAGTACATTGCAGTATTGATACTTTTACTTAAGTAAAAACAATTAGGACTTTTTCCACCACTGGTGTGAACTGTGGTTTACAATATATTATAGGACATTATTCGAGTCACGCTCAAAAGTGTGGACTTGGTTCTGCAATAGGTTCTGGTTCTGCTGACAGTCTTTTTAATGGCAGAGAACGCCAGGACAAACACAAAAAGGACAGATTATTATTATTTTGATAGCATATTGTTTAGACTGATGCTACGTTCATTGTGTTTCAGTCAGTCAGTCAGTCAGTCAGTCAGTCAGTCAGCCAGCAGGAAATAAGTACATCAGCGTACCACTTCCTTCAGTATAGGGTCCTCCTTCTCACCACAACAACAGTAGTAGGAGGAGATCTGTCTCTGTTATAACTCTGTCATTAGCACTGTATCAGTCAGTCAGTCAGGCAGTCAGTCAGTCAGTCAGTCAGTCAGTCAGTCAGTCAGTCAGTGAGCAGCAACACAGGATGGAGTTGACATTGATCTACCTTCTACTCTGTGAGTACAATATAAACACATAATAATATGTACTATCAGTGTATTCACTTATTTCATGGTGTTTGTCCATTTCATTCTACCGTTATGAGGATTTAATCATGAAGACAAGATGAGGAATTTACCTCACTAGGCCCTGTTAGAATGATGTCTTTAATTATATGTATATTAGGGTTAGAATTAAGCCTAATGAAGGTTAAGGCACTGAGATTGGGAGATGGGGGTTCAAATCCCTGGTGGGGTCATACTGTACCGAAGACTAAATGGGACCCAATGCCTCCCTGCTTGGCACTCAGTGTAAGGGTTGTATTGGGGGGTAAGTCTCTGTGACATATAGTGTCATGTCTGTTCATAGTGAGGTCTGGAGCAGAGGACAGAGAGCTGTTTTCAAACCTAAAAACCACAGAGCATTTTATTTCCTCTGATGCAGAAATGCATCCGTTTTACCACTGCAGCTAAAATACATGTTTCACTATCACTGAAAATAGCCGCTTGCACAGAGATACACTTGTTTGTTCTAAAACTCACAAAGGTGAGATGATGATGATGATGATGATGATGATGATGATGTTGAAGATGTTATGTCCGCTCGTTAGAGTCATAACAGACAAGGGGAGGTCACATGGTACAGTATGAATTGTGTCGAGAGAGAGAGAGAGAGAGAGAGAGAGAGAGAGAGTGAGAGAGAGAGAGAGAGAGAGAGAGAGAGAGAGAGAGAGAGAGAGAGAGAGAGAGAGAGAGAGAGAGAGAGAGAGAGAGAGAGAGAGAGAGAGAGAGAGAGAGAGAGAGAGAGACCTCCACTCAGCCCATGAACTAATCAGTTACAGTAACGTGTCAGAGATCATTTTGTCCTCACAAGTATAGGACTTTTGAACAAATAGGCCCGACTTCGGTTCTGTGCATATTAGTGATGTCTCACCCTAACTATGACTACTTTTGTCCTGCCAGTCAGTCAGTCAGTCAGTCAGTCAGTCAGTCAGTCAGCCAGCCAGTCTGCCAGTCTGCCAGTCTGCCAGTCTGCCAGTCTGCCAGCCAGTCAGCCAGCCAGCCAGCCAGCAGGAAATAAGTGCATCAGTGTACCACTTCCTGTGGGGGATAAGTCCCTGTGACCAAGGTAATTAGAAACAAGACCAGGAGACCTGGTTCTGCCAGACCCAGGCTAAGCTGGACTTCACATGACGTGTCAGCCTGTGTCTATGCCCTGGACGAAAGGGGTACAGACTTTTCTGGCTGGGACCTAAGGACCAAGGGGCATGCCCAAGTATGGAGAAAACAGGAAGGGGTCTGGCTTACATGAAGGTAGTTGTGTAAAAGGTAGAGGTAAGGTAAAAATCACACCCAGTGTGAAGTGAGTGGTGTGGTCATCACAGTGATGGAAGCTCACTTTAAAAAAAGTGCATAGTCCTATTTATAGGTTATTAATTTCATCATGTGTCTCGCTAGCCAATCAAGTGCTGAATAGAGTCAGCCAATCACAGTACAGCTAGGGGTGTACTAATGTAGAGGGTTGTGCTATTATGAGCCAATCACAGTACAGCGAAGGGTGTACTAATGAGGTGTCCCAACCCCACTTATAGGAGCGGCTACACCGCTCAAAAAAAGGTAGAGTCAACAACAAACAAACAAGCCCAAAAGAAGCACCGGGGGCCAGGGGTCTTCAACGTTTTCAGGCCAGGGACCCCCAAACTGATGGGGAGATGGAGGGTGGGAGGCTACAACATATATTGTATAATTATGTATATAATTGTGTTTCATATGTATAAACATACCATGTTATTGTGCACCAATACTAAGCTATTAAAAACAATAGACAGATTCATATATTCATGCTTTTATTTTAAACATACATGGTACAGTGAGTAGGGTGGCTGTACTGCCATTTATAAACGTACCTTATTAACTGAGAACAATCTGTCAATTGCACAATAATCATGTATACACGAATCCACGGAGCGCTGCCCTGGGCGCAGCCATTGCTGCGGTGTCAACGCTCCGCGGACGCGACACCGCAGCAATGGCCGCCTACAGGCAGC